>NW_011495047.1:6055584-6073111 GCF_000754665.1 Bison bison bison
GACTCCTTGTATTTCTTTAGGACATGAAGCCCGCTGTCTCCCAAGTGTAAACAGACACACCTAATTATGTATTAAGGTGTCTGAGAGGAGCTACTTGTTTTGATGACCAAAAAAAAAAAAAAAGAGAGAGAGAGGGCCTGGTCAGCTCAGTATCCTTGAGAGAAACACACAAAAACACAACAAATAGTCCAACGGTAGCTCCTCCAACAGCGGAATTTCTCTGCCTGCCCCAAACCTGAGCCCTGTTTTCCCCAGCCTGGGAATACTGTCCACCGAGTCCCCGCTAGATGTGGTCCAAGACAACTGATAACTGGTCGAGAGAGACGGTGCTGTCACAGATGTCGGGCTAAGTCTACTGAGTCTCTTCATAAGGATTTAATTTGAGGGTGAAAAGATGAAGGGGGCAAAGGAGATAATTCATGGATATCTTTTTCAGATCAAAATGGCCAGGTACAGCAACAACATCAAACAAGGGTCAGTGGCCTACTAGAAATGTAGCAGGAGGGACCTCCCAGCTGGGCTTGTGGTTAAGAATCCACCTTCCAGTGAAGGGGGTGCAGGTTTGATCCCTGCTTGGTGAATTAAGATCCCACATGCCGAGGGGTAAACCGAGCTCCACAACTGGATAGCCCACACACTGCAACGAAGATCCAGTACAGCCAAAAATAAAAAGTAAATAAAAACAAACATCGAAGGAGAACAGGATTCTAGAGCCCTGGAGCAGTCGGGCTGAGGTTCTGGAGACAGCACTGCACCTAATGGGCGGGGTGGTGGTGGTGGAGCCCCTTCTCTCCCCGACCCCACATTCATCGTAAAATGACCGCACTTGACTCAACTGTCTCTGTTGTTTCCCAGCTCTAAAATTTTGATTCGGCTACACATTACAAAACCTTGAGAATTCCAAAAGTACCTTAAAAAATTCTATTAGAAATACTGTTCTAAAGAAAGGTGGAAAAGAGTATTACGGTTCTTTTAATGAGGTATGTCTACTGTGTGAAAAATACCTGGTTCCCCTCTAGATACAATGTGCTGATTAGAAAATGTAGTAAAAAAAAAAAAGTATAATTGTTGACAATAGTTTGCAAGAAAGCCAAAAGAAAATGCGAACACTATTAGCTTTTTAAGAGTTTTTCACCATTAAATTTAGCAGGAAAGGGGTTTAAAATTCACTTTAGGGTCGTGGCTCAGACGGTAAAGTGTCTGTCTACAATGCAGGAGACCCGGGTTCAATCCCTGGGTTGGGAAGATCCCCTGGAGAAGGAAATGGCAATCCACTCCAGTACTCTTGCCTGGAAAATCCCATGAACAGAGGAGCCTGGAAGGCCGCAGTCCATGGGGTCGCAAAGAGTCGGACACGACTGAGCAACTTCACTTTAAGGTCGTACGTTCAATGAGAGATATGATGTAAGCTATTTCTTTTTCTTCTTTGCTCTAGACTCTCAGAGAATTGTTTTGACCTGACCTATCTGAAATTAAAATAACAATATTTATATCCATCTTTCCAGCTCTTGCAGGGTAGGATATATTGCATGATTTAAGTAGCTTAAGTTTCTTTGCCCACATATAAAAATATATACTTTTCAGGTTTTAAAATTTCATTAATATATGCATTTTTAAATCTCTACAATAAAAGGTAGATTTACAAAAATCAGAAGGTAGATTATTTTCACTGTTGCTTCTGGTAGGAATCTGGTAAATTTTACCTTATTTTGGGTTATCTGATCTGTTTCCAGCATGGATATTGCCTACTTAGTAAGGAAGACTGGTGTTATGTTCCCTGAGAATACACTGGATGTGATTTAAAAAAAAAAAAAAAAAATCCCTGAGGACACTCAACAGGCTTTTGTAGCAAAATCTGGCTTTGACATAGAGACTCCTATGACCATGCACGGTGGGGAAAGCACACTTGGAGCCCAGAAACTCGGGGTTGAGGCTTCATCTCCCCCTTTTTCCCCGTGTGACCTAGAGATCAAGTCTCTGAATGCCCCTGAGCCCCTAGTTGCTGCAAAACAGGGACTACAACAACATCTGTACCCTGGTGAGCTGCTGTGAGGTTACATGAGGATGTCTGTGAAAGTCTTTTCTATAGATTTAAAACGCTGTCTAAATATTATCACTATTAATCCTGAGGGTTTTGTACCCTTATTTTTACTGTCACCTTTGGATATAGTTGCTATAACCCTTCCCGTTTGCCTCTGCACCTAATTTGTTGTAACACGGTGTTCTTTAACTGTAGGCTTTATTTATTTATTTTCAATATTTACTTATGTGGCTGTGCCAGGTCTCAGTTGCGGCACGAGGGATCTCCGATCTTCCTTGCAGCATGCAGGATTTTAGAGTTGCACCGTGTCAACTCTTAGTTGCGGTGTTTGACAAGGGACTGAACCCAGGCCCCCTGCATTGGGAGCACAGAGTCTCAGCCACTGGACCACCAGGGAGGTCCTTATCCACAGGCTTTCCTTTCTGCCACTGGAAAAGCCACTGTTATTGATGACGTGAGCATCCTGGGTCTTTTCAGTTTTCTCTTATTCCTCCAGTTGCTGAACGAGAGCGGCAGAAGATTTCAAGCTTCCCCATCACGAGGACGATTCCTTCTTCCTGGTGGTGTCTTCAGTTTTTCTTCATCATTCAGGGCGCCTGCATCTCCTGGTTTCAGGGTCTCCGTGTCTCCTGGTCAACCCAGCCTTCAGGCCACCATCCCCTGAGCCAGACGAGCTGGTAGAGTCTCTTCGTCCTCAGACTGCACTGGGCCACAGTACTCATCATACCCAGAGTGATGCCGCTGAAATCTACAGTCCCAACCTGTAGGGTTATTTGTACAGATCTCTTTGTTCTTCCCGATTCCCTCAGTGCTAACCTGCCTGTTTGTTCTGTTTGTTAGAGCATACTTGCCATATTTTTCAGTATCTGAAGTTTTACCTCCGTGTGAATGGCTGCAATTTGCCATCTGCATAACCTTACTTGGTCCTTGCTTTTTCGACTTTCACAAACTTTCAGATTTTTTTCCCACCTTCTAACTAGAAGTTCTGTTATTTGCAATTTGAAATGTTATCTCTATTAAAATGTTAGAAGGAAGACCCTTGGATGGGGTTTGCTTTGGTAAAATTGTTTTTTTTTTTTCCTCTTGTAGGCACCGAAGGACATGGCACATAGCAGGGCAATGCCAGGTGGCCACCTGCAGGGACCCAGGGCAGAAGCTATGGCTTCAAGCTGACATTTTACACACTAGTTGAGAGGATCTGAGTTGGGGCTGAAATACAACCAGATCAATCACCAACTTTCTAGTGCCAATCAATGTCCCTAAATAGAGGTCTAGTTATATATCTCCTTACCCACTTTTGTAGTGATTCATTTACATTAATTTATCAGTTTATTTATTTTTGGCTGTGCTGTATCTTCATTGCTGCATGTAGGCTTTCTTTAGTTGCGGCGAGTGGCGGCTATTGTCTTGTTGCAGAGCACAGGATCTAGGAGCAAGGGCTTAAGTGCCCTGGGGCTGTGGGATCTTTCCAGACCAGGGACTAACCCAGGTCCTCTGCATTGGCACATGGAGTCTCCAACCACTGGACCACCAGAGAAGCCCCAGTGATTTTCAACATAATACTGCAGAGTTGTAGCAAAAAAGAACGGGGCCAAAGCCGTGAAACTGGAGGGAACCATGAGCCTGGTCAAGACCACCCCTCATCTGATGAGGAAGCAAGCCGCCCCATCAGTAGTCAGACCTCCTGGCTTCTGGGGTGAAAACAGCCCTCACTCTAAACCATGTTGTCTCTAAGTTTTATTCTTTTTAAAAAGTGACTATTTTTTTCCCAGTGGCCTGTTATTTGCTGTTTCTCCCTCTGGTCTTGCATCCTCCTTACACTGAGTCTTTTGGCTTCCATTCTCCTTGGGCCATGTCTAGACAAAGCCAGAGAGGAAGGTAAGAACTAGGTTCCAAAGCTAACGGAAGAGCCCACCTGTTATCCGGAATTCCAATCCATCATGTTTTCAGAGCCCTTGGAATGATTCTATCATCCCATCCTATGCAATGCTGATGCCCTTTGAATTGTACTGTATTTTGAGTTCTTTGACCTTCCAAAACTCCATATAAATCCATCAAAGAAATTCTAAGTAATTAGGTCACTGAGAAATATGCTCCCCAGATTCTGATTTTACTGCACTCCTTTCCTTTAAAACCAGCTGACAAGGGACTTCCCTGGAGGTCCCGTGGTTTGGACTGTGTGCTTTTAAGGCAGAGGGCTCAGGTTCAATCCCTGGTCAGGGAACTAATATTCCACATGCCTTGTAATGGCGTGGCCAAATAAATAAAATTAAAATAAGTTCTCTTAGAAAATAATTAAAAAAATAATAATAAGCTAATAAATTGTGGTAACGGTTTTAGGATGCTTCCCTCTGTCCTTTGGCATGGCAGGAAGAAGAGGTCACTGGTATCCACAGACAGCAGGACTTTTGTGACTTCAAACAGGAAATGTAAGAAGTGCTCTTATCTTTGTAAGATCTGGAAGCTAATTTCTAGAACCACAGATGGAAGGTTTGGGGGCAGAGGGAGAGAAGACTCTTTCTTTAAGGTTCAGTTAGAAGATATCTGAGAAGGGAGTGATCACTGACTACAATGGCAATATAAGTGTCTCAGCTATTTGAAGATTCCTCTGTTAACGTTAGCTTGTGCTTGAGATTCTGCTTAGAACAAATCCCTCACCTCTTATCAACTCAAGTTATTCCCAATTTAAGCCATGTCTTTATTTCTCAGTCCTCTGGGAAGCAGCTGTGTGGGGTGGTTGACTCCATTCCCAGGGAGGACAAGTGCTGGTGTCTTACCCAGCTTTCCTTGTCTCAGATACAGGAGCTGGGCTTGCAAGCCTGATGTAACAAGCCCCAGCCCCTCGCTCAGGGGTCTCCTCCCTTCAGGGTTGTTGCCACACGCTTTCTATATGGTCATCTAATAACCCCAGTATAGCATTTTATTCCATCTTTAAAAGCCATATATAGCAATGGATAGAGCTTCTCAGGTGGTGCTAGCGGTAAAGAACCTGCCTGCCAATGCAGGAGACTCAGAAGACTGGATTTCAATCCCTGGGTCGAGAAGATCCCCTGGAGGAGGGCATGGCAACCCACTCTAGTATTCTTGCCTGGAGAATTCCATGGACAGAGCCTGGAGAATCTGATGGACAGAGGAGTCTGGCTGACGACATTCCATAGGGTCGCAAAGAGTCGGACATGACTGAAGTGACTTAGCAGTAGATAAAGGCAATGAAAGATAAACACACTATCTACATTTTAAGAGGACAAAATACAATGCTGGTCAGTCCCCCCAATTAATCTCATCATTGCACTTCATTGCACTGCAATCAGGGTTTGCATAGTGCCAAGGAAAGGGAGCTACTGGAAATAATCAGATTAATGTGTCAATGAAAACAACCAAACCAAACATTTCAGCTCTCAGAGTGGATTGCTGGCCTGAATTTTCCAGGTGGGTGGTTCTGTATTCACCTAATAAATCAAGCAATTCCTGAATGACCGATTCACTCCAGGGTATAGGAACAGTGTATAAACATTTAGGTTTTAGAGGATGCAATATTCTTCCTTTCAAAGTAAATGAATGATGGGGGCGGGGGGAAGTATGATTAAAACATGTTGATGATACAGGCAGATACCACTCCCCCCCACCACCCCGAATCCATAGTCCCTCCATCCCCACCCTTCCAGGCTGAGCACACGCCACCATCTTGTTGCCATAGCGACTGCCCCAGCCTCCCAGCCACGCTCTTGCTCTGTCCCTCATCTTCCTACACAATTCTCCCCCACAAGGCCAAAGTGACCTTTGGAAGATAGAAACACGTTTATATTCTGACCGTGCTTAAAATCTATTGGTGGCTCATCACTGCAGGTCCCTGCAAATCCAAACTTCTAATCCCGATCATCAAGACCCCGCATGACTCAAAGCCCATCTCTCTGACACATCTTATCTGCTACATCTGCAGCCACTGGGCACTCTGCTCCCCCGTGAGGGCAGGAGCACTAGCCTTCCCCACTGCCTGGGGGGATCACGCAGGGCTACGCTTCCTGGCTATTTGGGTCTCAGCTTAAATGTCACCCTACTCATCAGGTCACCCTACTTTATTTTTTTCATAGCACAGTCCGTAGATAATATTTTCTTATTTTCAACTGCCTACCCTTACCTAGTAATAGCTAACATGTATTGTGTGCCAGACATTATTCTAAGGGCTTTACATATATTAGCTACCTTTTAGTCCTCAACCTTTTGAGGTTGGTGGTAGTATTATTATTATTAGCCCATTTTACATATGGAAAAATTGTGGCACAGACAAGCTAAGTAATAACCCCAAGATCACACAGCTAGTGAGTGAAGAGGCCTGGCTCCAAAAACTGAATGTTTAATCACCACATCATATACCAGTAGAAAAAGCTTTCTGAGCTTTTCTCTTATTTATCACCATATTAGTAAAGTTTTTATCACATGGACATAAGAAACTGTGATAGCAATATTTCACTAAACAGAATTTTGTTATAAATATATATGTCATAAATATAAATATATTTGTCATAAATATAAATGTCTAAATAAATCATAAATATATAATCTCTAAATATATCTAATTTCTTCAATATAGAAGGTCTGGTCTTCTGAGTCCAGGTATTCACTTATTAACAGAATTCACCTGCTCTTTTGTTTTAATAACCTTTAGCTTACAAGATTCTCATTTCTCCAATGAGAGAAAGTGCACTTCATTATAACCATCATCAAGTAAAGAGGTGTAACACAGATACACTGCATACAGCCATGCAAGGATGTGTAAAACGTCAATGAAATAAAGTTCCTTAATTCTCAATTGAAGCTAGGGCTTCAGAATCTGTCTGCAGACCCTGACACACATGCACATATCTGAGGCTGCACCTCGCACAGAAGCTCAGCTGTGGGTAAGGGCTGAATGCACTTTGGCATTAATTAACCTATCTCATGTTGCTTCTCATCAGAATCAAGTGAAGTACAAGACAAAGCTTTCCTTGACATCTGCAGCAGTTATTTCTATAAATTTAGTTCATAAATCAAGTATTATCCAAGCCTTTATTCTTATTATGGGTGGCAATATCCAGTTTAGTATTTTATTTTAGTATCACAGACATTCAAAGCTTTATGAATATCTAGCCCAACTAACTCACCTCACACCTGAGGACACTAAAACCCACGGAAATTAACTGACTTGCTTAAGAACTCAGAGGTACATCCAAGATTAAACGCCAGTTTCCTCAATTCCCAGCCAAGCACTGTTTCCAACACACTTCCAATGATGCTCTGAGAGTTTAATCACTATGCCATATGCCTGGGCCTTTCAAGAAATGTTTTTCTGATAAGCCAAGTCAATTCAACACAATTTTACTCAACAACTGCTACTTTTATCACTGTTGGGTTCTGCTCTCTTTGGAGGTGCATGTCCCAAATTTAAAAGTTTCAATCATTTGCTAGATTAAATAGGGTATTTGAGACTTTACTCACCCTTCAAAGAGAGACCAATCCAAGTATATCAATAATCACAATAAATGTCAGTAGTTTAAAGGCATCAGTTAAGACAGAGATGGTTAGAGTGGATCAGAAAACAAGACCCAATTGGACATTATCTACAAGAAACTCACTTTAAATATAAAGGCACACAGAAATTATGTGAGCAATGAGAAATCTCATTCACTGCTAGTGGGAATGCAAAATGTTCAGCCACTGTGGAAGACAATTTGGTGGTTTCTTTCAAAACTAAGCATACTTTACTATGCCATCCAGTATTTGGACTCATTGGCATTTACCCAAAGAAGTTGAAAACTTATGTTTACACAAAACCTACACGCAAATGTTTATAGATTGCAAGGTACTCACAATACCCATGAAGTGGTATAATGTTATTGAAAGTGGAGCTGGAGCAGTCACAAATGTATATTGCAAACTCTAGGGCAATGACCAAAAAAAAAAAAAAGGTTAAAAAAGAAGCAGAGCTGATACTCTAAGAAAAAAGAGAAGAGGGAATCAAATAAAACACTCAAAACCACAAAAGGCGGAAAAAGAGTGGAAGAAAAAATCGAATAAAGAACAACACTAATACAAAGAAAAGAGTAACGAACATGGTAGATGTGAATCCAACTACATCAGTGGTCACTTTAAATGTCATCAGTCTAAATGCACCAATTAAAAGAGATTGTCAGAGTGGACCAAAAACCAAGACCTAGTTAATGCTTCAAAGGTAGGGTACCCTTGACAACCTATTCTAAGGTCAGAAAAAAATGGAACTTGTTCTGCTAACCACCCAGGAGGTCAAACTCTCCTTTTCAGAATCTTTAAGGTCAATTCTCCAACATACCTTTATGTAATACTGAGAATCACTGTTTTCCCAAGGTATCGTATGGGAGCTGACAAGTTTGCTATTTTTAATAATGAGTACCACAATAGTATTATCAGACTTTTTTGTTTTCTCCAAGCCTGGTTTTATTTCCTTTGTAGTTGTTATTTAGAAAGGGTGCTTTTTAATTACATGTGGATGTGACCACATCAGTGGGTTTATTGTTGATTTATCATGAATCACTGCTCTCCTTGCCATAGGGTGGAGTGTTTATAACCATCTTCATATTTGTTATCATTATTCCATTAATGATAGCATTATTGTTAATGACAACAGGGAGCTGGAATGGTGACCGTTTGGGTTGGAGAGAGCTGTAGCCAATGTTTGGCTACAGAAACATTGGGCTTCTCCAGTCCACCATGCTTGGCTGGTTCTAAGTTGGTCGCTGAAGGTCAAAGTCTCTCTAGAAAAGATATGACACCTTCCTGGTGAAGAAATCCTTTGAGATATTCAGGGACAATGTCACTTGAGCAGACTTTTAATTTACATGACTTTCATAAACTAGACATTCCTGAATTTCTTGAGAGCCACATCAATATATATATATATATGTTTATTTGTTTGTTTCTGAAAACAAACTGTTCAAAACAAAATACTACCCCAAAATGACTTTGAACAACTCAAGCTGAAGTGCCATTGCTTCAGACCAACTCACTTATATTCTGACCTAGTTTAATAATATATGTTTGTTTGTTTGTTTCTGAAAACAAATTGTTCAAAACAAAATACTACCCCAAAATGACTTTGAACAACTCAAGCTAAAGTACCATCATCTGCATTTTATCATATAAAACTTAAATGATAAAAAAGCTTTTTACCTGTTTAGTTACCTCTTTAAATGCATCTTTCTAAGTTCCCCTTACAACTGTTTCTATGTATCAACAAATCTAAAAACTAACTTAATGTTATCACACAATTTCTCTTTCCCTTTTTCTACAAGCAGTGATCAATTAATACTTCCTAAAAAGTCAAAGGGCTTCTCTGCTAGCTCAGCTGGTAAAGAATCCACCTGCAATGCAGGAGACCCTGGTTCGATTTCAGGGTTGGGAAGATCCCCTGAAGAAGGGATAGGCTACCTACTCCAGTATTCATGGGCTTCCCTGGTGGCTCAGACAGTGAAGAATTCACCCAAAATGTGGGAGACCTGGGTTCAATCCCTAGGTTGGGAAGATTCCCTGGAGGAGGGCATGGCAACCCACTCCAGTATTCTTGCCTGGAGAATCCCCACAGACAGAGGAGCCTGGCAGGCTACAGTCCATGGGGTAGCAAAGAGTCAGACATGACTGAGTGAGTAAGCACAGCACAGAGAAGTCAATGCTCAACAAAGTAACAAAGTAATACTGAAACATGGGGGTTTCAATGGTCCTATTTTTCCTGAAAAAATTAAGTAGTAGCCTTGCTGATATGTTTTAATATCCCAAATAATAGACCCAGTCAAGGATATTTACATGTATCTTCATCTAAATGTAGGGAACAGATGACTACATGCATATGTGCATATATATGTTACAGCACATAGCTAACTGTATTCCTTCACTTTAAAAGATGATAGTGGAAAATTCTATAACATAATCATGTGCAAGGACCATATCTGTGTATATGGAATATGAAATCAGGGTAAATGACAATTGTCCTCAGTCTCCTATATAAACCCACTTCTATATCTATTGGCCAATTCCTAACTATGGGCTTCCCTGGTGGCCCAGTGGCAAAGACTACCAGCCAACACAGGAGACCTGGGTGTGGTCCCGGAGTCAGGAGGATCCCCTGGAGAAGGAAATGGCAGCCCACTCCAGTGTTCTTGCCTGAGAAATCTCATGGATAGAGGAGCCTGGCCAGGTTATAGTCCATGGAGTCCCGAAGAACATGACTCCGCAACTGAACAACAACTACGGTCGGAGCAGAATCAACCCTGAGGCACGCAGCCTGGACTATGGGGTTGACCTCTCTTCTGCAGGCAAGAACTTCCCATGAGCACCTCCATGCACAGCAGAGGGAGAGTAACAGAGACAGAGAAGGGTAAGAAGGCCAGTTCCTTGGCCTAAGGGGAGCCTTCAATCTAGTTGAAGTCTTGGACAGATAGCAAAGGATTAGGAGGCCAGGCCCTTGGCCTATGGGAGCCTTCAATCTAGCTGGGAAAAGACAAGATCTTGTACATTCTTGTCTTAAGAAACATTATGAAACCACACATGTCAACAAGTGTCATCTTTTTTTCAGCTGAAAATGTAATTGTCGAAGCAATTCGGAATAAAAATATCATCTGAGCAGAATGGAAATGCTTTTTAATTTCCTCAAAGAGAAGACTTTAAGTTTATGCAGGGGTCAAAAGAGATCCCCATTCACTAAAATCCTGAGCATTTTTTGCGTATTCTGGCATCCATGTGGGCTGGTATCATCATATAACCATGTCATATTCCCATCCTGTCTTCTGAATGAGACTGAAGTCTTCCTGAAGCCAGAGACAATGTCTTTTCATCCACTGCCTGCCTAAGCTCATTTTAAGTCATGTACCAAGTATTTGTTGAACTGACTTGAAATGGCTGAAATGAACTGAGGAAAGACATCTCAGGTAGGAAAGAAAGCAAGAGGCTACTACTAATATATTGGATGAAATTAATAAAAATTCAAAGTTCTTGTCAGGCAGAAGCTATTACCTGAATTAAAGAACACAAAACTTAACAGGAATAAGTGGGCTTCCCTGGTGACTCAAACGGTAAAGAATCTGCCTGCAATGCAGGAGACCTGGGTTCTATCCCTGGGTCAGGAAGATCCCCTGGAGAAGGAAATGGCAACCCACTCCAGTACTCTTGCCTGGAAATGGACATGAGAAGCCTGGTGAGCTACAGATCATGGGGTCACAAAGAGTTAGACATGACTGGGCAATTAACACACACAACAGGAATAACCATAAATTTCCATACTTGGATCTAAAAAAAAAAAAACCTGCAAAAGTTAAAAAATGGAAGAAATGCAGCTTGACAGAAAGAAGCACATATAAGAAAACAGTGTAACATGGTCACCAAAGAACCAAGGCCACTTTAGCCAGCACCAACAGGGGCTGAGAATGAAAGAGTTTGGTTCTGGATGCCAGGCCTCAAGAGGGCCACTGAAGAAGTGTGTTTTGCCCAAAGACCACTGACCAGGACAGTGAGGTCTTATGTCACAAAATCTCATCATACAACAAGAGTTTAAAAAGGGGAGAAGAAGAGGGGCTGCTGCTGCTGCTAAGTTGCTTCAGTCGTGTCTGACTCCGTGCAACCCCACAGACGGAAGCCCACCGGGCTCCGCCGTCCCTGGGATTCTCCAGGCAAGAACACTGGAGTTGGTTGCCATTTCCTTCTCCAATGATCAAAGTGAAAAGTGAAAGGGAAGTCGCTCAGTCGTGTCCGACTCTTTGCGACCCATGGACTGCAGCCTACCAGGCTCCTCCGTCCATGGATTTTCCAGGCAAGAGTACTAGAGTGGGGTGCCACTGCCTTCTCCGGAAGAAGAGGGGAGAACAGAAAAAATTCAGAAGATAAGACTTTATGAGAAATGATAGTTGTCCAAACCAGATCTGTTGCTCTGTTTTTGAGAAAGAGTTTTGCTTCAGTTTATGGCTTAGTTAATACAATTTCTATCGTTTTCTCAGAAAAGACTTTGACACTTTATTACATGACAGCTATAATTAATGTCAGACTCTAAATTAGAAATCAAAAACTCTATTTGATCATTTGGTTTCAAGCTGGACCTAAAGTATGTTTTGGCATGATTACTAACTGTTAGCAGCGAGTTCTGGAAACAGATGCAGTCTTGATATGTGTTCTAAATGTGAAACACATTGCAGAGAGACTTGGAGATAAAAATATACACTGCTCATGCACACTCTTACTGTGCTATTTCCTGTCTTATCAGTCATAAAAGTTTCTCTTGTTTTGCCCTTTATTTGTTGTCCTAGGTGAATAAAAACTTTTTTCCTTCTTTTTCCTTTTCCCCTTTCTTCTAATTTTCTCCCACATGCCCATCTTCCTTTTATTTTGTTTGCTTTTTTCTTTTTAAATTTGACCAGGCCATGTGACATGTGTGATCTCAGATCTCTGACCAGGGGTCAAACCCTCAGCCCCTGCATTGGAAGGCAAAGTCTTAACCACCGGACTGCCAGGGAAGTTCCCTATCTTCTTCTTTCTTTTTTCCCCTGTCATCTTTTCCACGAATATTTGTTCCATTAAACATTTACTGAGCACCTACTATATGCCATAACTGTGCTAGGTTATAAGAATACTTAAGAACATATATGGCATAGGCTTGTCCTTGAAGACGCCGATCTCCTATGAGAGGGTGAAAGCATGTAATCTAATTATTATTAAAGGAAGATACATACGCATTAGAGGTGTGTCCGTACAAAGACGAGAAATGGATGAAAGAGTGATTCGTTTGGAGGAAAGTGGATGGTTGGGAAGAAGATGCCTGAGAAGGATCAGCCTGGCCCTGTCTGAGCAGTGCAGAAAAGTGGGCTGGCCTCAGACTGGAAGAGCACAACACACTTGAAGAACACCAGGCATTCCTGGGACATAAACAGCATCCTTTACCTAGGCAGACTTCCCTGAGGCTCAAATGGTAAAGAATCTGCCTGTGAGGCAGGAGACCAGGGTTCAATCCCTGGGTTGGGAAGTTCCTCTGGAGAAGGGAATGGCAACCCACTCCAGTATTCTTGCCTGGAGAATTCCATGGACAGAGAAGCCTGGCGGGCGACAGTCTGTGGGGTCTCAAGGAGTCAGACACGACTGAGTGACTAACACAGTTACCTAGGAGAGTTGGGTATTTGGGGAGGCAGCTAAGTAGCCACATAAATGGATTGTTATTTTTAGCTGGGCCAGTTCAGTACTTGAGTCAACAGGAACAACCACCTAAATAGTAAACGTTCCTATGAGCAAAACCATTCCTATGAGAAGAAAGTTTTCATGCAAAAATGAGCCAAAGATAAGGAAAGCCATAATCTGGGCCATTTGGTGACAATGGCTAAAACAGAGGAAGTGTTCCCCCCGGCAGGAATGCATGAAATGCTTTCTAAAAACAAATATCACTAAGTCAGCTTCTTCAAGGACAAGCCTGTGTCTTACATGTTCTTGAGTATTCTTACAACCTAGTACAGTTATGGCATATAGTAGGTGCTCAGTAAGTGTTAAATGGAAAAAATATTAGTGGAAAAGGAAACGGTGTGGTAGTATTCAGAGGTGCAGGGAGAATGGCCTGAATGCTTTTAAAAATTTAATAACATCCTTACAATGGAATATCATTCAGTGGCAAAACGAAATGAGCTATCTAGCCATGAAAAGATACAGAGGAACCTTAAACGCATAACGCTCAGTGAAATAATCCAGTCTGAAAAGGCTACATACTATAATGCCAATTATATGATATTCTGGAAAAAATAAAACTATACAGACATTGAGCTCCCCTGGTGGTTTAGTAGTTAAGAATCCACCTTGCAATGTAGGGGACACTGGTTTGACCCCTGGTCCAGGAAGATTCAATATGCAGAGGGGCAACTAAGCCCGTGAGCCACATCTCCTAAGCCTGCATGCAGCAACTACTGAAATCTGTGGGCCCTAGAGCTCATGCTTCACAATAAGAAAAGCCACCGTACTGAGAAGCCCGTGCACCACAATTAAAGAGAGCCCCCAATCTCCACAACCAGAGAAAGCCAGCATGCAGCAACAAAGACCCAGAGCACACAAAAATAAAATAAATTCTAAAAATATATCCTGATAGGAAAAAGATTAGTGGCTGCCAGGGGTTAAGAGGGCAGGTGGGGAGGGATAAGCAGGTAGAACACCAGAGATTTTTTAGGGCAATGAAACTATTCTGTGCGACTCTGTAATGGTGGATACATGGTACTAAGCATTTGGCAAAACCCACAGGTGCATACAACACAGAGAGTGAACCCTATTGTAAACTATGGACTTTAGTTAATAATAATGTCCAAATACTGGTTCGTCAACTGTTAACAAATGTACCAAACAAAAGCAAAATGTTAATGACAAGAAAAAAGGGCTGGTGCAGATGGTGTTGGGGAGGGATACAGTAACTCTGTACCTTATGGTCAACTTTTTGGAAATCTAAAACTGCTCTAAAAAATAAGCATTAGTTTAAAAACAAATATATATGATAGTATGTTTCTACTCTTTTGAAGGGAATGACATAACTTAGTTCTTCCACTAACATTTATCAGGTCAGACAAGCTTTCTTTACCAAAAGTCCTAAGAACAACAAATCCCTGGACAGACACAATCATACTCCCTGAAGAACCTCTGAGACAAGCGGCTGGACAGTCTTGAGTAACTCACTTACACGAGACCATGGAGGTGTAGTAAATTAACTGACATATCTGAGAAAGATGCAAAGACTCTTTAGTGACAATGAAACCAAAACTCAGGTTTCCTCAAGTTCGATTGTCTCCACCCTCACGTGGATCCCGGTGAACCACAGAAGCCACGGCGTCATTCGAAAATTAACTTTAATACTTTTGCTCGAGTTAGGTTCAAGCACCCAAACTTCTATGAAAAGAAAGGGATTACAGCAAATCTTTCACTAAAATACATAACCACGTTTTTGCCATCCCCGCCTAAGCAAGATCGCTTTCATTACTGAGTCTTTTCTCCATGTGTGGGCGGCTGTACATGTTATCAAAAATAAATCCTCAACGAAAACAACCAACAAGAACCACGTACACGGCCACAGTTGAACCTTGAACCCAGGTTTCATCCTGTGCTTTGGTAGCTCATTCTAGCTACAAATAACAGTGACTAGTCACACAACCAAGTTTTGTCAACTTTGTGAGCTGGGCCAACTATCCCTAATCAATCTCGTAGGAATGGAAATCATTCTTATATCCTCAGCATCAGAAACTCAAAAATTATGCTCAGCTGAGGTCCAAGGATGCCCTTGAAACTGGGTCTACAGCAATAAGATAAAAATACCCTCTGCTTGTGTCAGAAAATATCCTATTTCTAAAGAAAGCAAGATGAGTTTTAACTCACAGAATGCAAAAATAACCCAACCAATCACAGTCAGTATTATAGGGAAGAATATTGAATATTCACTTGGTAACACAGGGCTTGCCTTTGTTTAGGGTCCATTAAATTTAATAACTTCCCCCTCTGTGGCTTTAAACAGAGAACTTCTTCAAAATAAGAGTGGCTCCTATTAAACTTAATTACTTGCCCGTGGCTGAGATGGCAGAGGTGTGTCTACCAAACAGGTAGGTCTTAATAAAGGAATAGTTCTGTAGTAAAAAGTAGATGGTCTAGTGTTTTATTATAGTTGTTTTACCTTTCTGATTTAATTGCTGGAGTTTTCCTTTTAACCTCTCTGAAGGCGTCACTCCCTCCTGTGAGTTAAGAGTGGCCCTGCTAAAATTAATGTCCACACATACTTGGCACATTACTGAAGCTGCTGGTTTCAAACCCTCAAACCAGAGGAACAGACAGAAACTCAGCTATAGAAGGGATATTTAAAAATGAATGATATCAAACACTGCTGGCTTTGAAATGACATGAACCATCCTGCCAATTGACCTTGAGTGATCAAATGGAGTTTTTCCTCTGCAATTTCTAGATTTTGTGAAAGTAATAAAATAGTTTTTAGGAACTTTATCAGACTAAGCCCTATTCTGCTGACTTTTGGGAATATTATAGTTTAACAACTAACAGTCACAAAAATGGAGACAACTTAGTGGTCCTGTACAGTTGATTAAGTGGCATTTGTTGATATTTAAGTATTTTGAAAGAATAAATTCAAGACTGCTTGCTTAAACAGAAAGAAAAGATCTTCAAAAAGATTATAGTTCTTAATGCTGTCTTATGTAAAAATAACCCTACAATTGTAGAGAAAAAGCATCCACATAACCTGTATTGGCCTCTCCCAGGGTCTCCAAGGCAGACAACATATATGATCCTGTATATCTAATGCATGTATCTTACGTCTCTAAGAAACCTCCTAAAAGGATCACAGAGGCCCACGGGTACAATGACCAAGACCACAGAAAAAAATGCCAAAGAGCAATACAGACTTAGGCTAATCTAAGATACTTCAGGGCTTCCCTGGTGGCTCAGCAGTGAAGAACCTGCCTGCAATGCAGGAGATGCACATGCGATCCTGGATTGGGATGATCCCTTGGAGGAGGGCATGGCAACCCACTCCAGTATTCTTGAGTAGAGAATCCCATGGACTGAGGAACCTGGCCAGCTACATCTACAGGGTCACAAAGAGTTGTGACTTTCAAGATACGACTGAAGGGACTCAGCATGCACGCACACAAGATACTTCTAGGGTCTATGTACCCTAAACTGGTTGGAACCAGGAGGTTGATGATGCTGACTCCCTGTTACCTCACCTCCAACCAATCAGAAGAACATCCATGAGCTACTCATGCCCTGTTCCTTGAATGCTATAAGATTCCTCACTACCCACCCCAGGGCAGGTCACACAGTCTCGAGGGCATTAGCCCACTGTGGCCCCCTTTGCCTGGCAAAGTAATAAAGGTATTCTTTTCTGTTTCACCCACCCACCCAAACAAGTTACTTAACTTATATGGGTGAGATGGGAGGAGTTATTTGCAATGAATAAACCTATGTAAAGCCTCCGTTAGAAGGCTAACAATAGCTCATACTCTGACTCACAAGTCAAAGAATAAGATTCAATAAATAGCTAGACATCTTTTCGTAAGAGTATAATTACATAAAATACATTTTGAAAGTCAGTAATTATGTGTCTACATACTATTTTTTAACGAGCTCCTGAAAAGTAATTATAATCTTTGTGTTAAGCCTCACAAGTGCTTTGAACATCAAAAATGCCATGAGTGATAACAATATTACAATGATGAAGCCATGCAAGGTCTGGTTTGTTGTCAAGTCTCCCTGCCTTCCCACACACCTTGCTTTTTAATAGAATCAGTGAGAAACAACTTTGGCTACCCCTGTAGGGTAAAGGTTCTTTTATAATCATGTATTGATGCTTTTGCACTGTGGTGTTGGAGAAGACTCTTGAGAGTCCCATGGACTGCAAGGAGATCCAACCAGTCCATTCTAAAGGAGATCAGCCCTGGGATTTCTTTGGAAGGAATGATGCTAAAGCTGAAA
>NW_011495047.1:6073211-6137111 GCF_000754665.1 Bison bison bison
GGCCACCTCATGCAAAGAGTTGACTCCTTGGAAAAGACTCTGATGCTGGGAGGGATTGGGGGCAGGAGGAGAAGGGGATGACAGAGGATGAGATGGCTGGATGGCATCACCGACTCGATGCACGTGAGTTTGAGTGAACTCCGATAGTTGGTGATGGACAGGGAGGCCTGGCGTGCTGCAGTTCATGGGGTCGCAAAGAGTCGGACATGACTGAACGACTGAACTGAACTGAACTGAAGATGAAATGAGATAATATATAAAATCACTGGGTGTTCAGGGGTGCTACTTAAATCCCAACTATTAGGTGATAAAGCCATATTTATCATTATAAGTATGGTGGGGAGAGGAACCAATCCCTCAAGGGCTTCCTCTGCACTAGATCCCTCTAGACTGGTTTCTGTTTGATTTTCATAATTCAGCTGGATATGAACTAAACTCAGTACAATAAGGTCAACCGTATCAGTCAGTTATAGGGCTTCCCTGGTAGCTCAGCTGGTAAAGAATCCACCTGCAATGTGGGAGACCTGGGTTCAATCCCTGGGCTGGGAAGATCCCCTGGAGGAGGAAACAGCTATGCACTCCAGTATTCTGGCTTGGAGAATTACATGGACTGTTACATGGGGTCACTACTTAAATCCCAATTATTATGTGATAAGGCCATATTTATCACTGTAAGTATGGTGGGGAGAGGAACCAACCCTCAAGAGCTTTCTTGGCATTAGATCTCTCTAGACTGGTTTCTGCTTGATTTCTATAATTCAGCTGGATAGAATCTAAACTCAATACAATAAGGTCGACCCTATTAGTCAGTTACATGACAACACTTTATTGTTCAGCCATAAACTTATAACCAGAGAAGACAATGGCACCCCACTACAGTACTCTTGCCTGGAAAATCCCATGGATGGAGGAGCCTGGAAGGCTGCAGTCCATGGGGTCGCTGAGGGTCCGACACAATTGAGCAACTTCACTTTCACTTTTCACTTTCATGCATTGGAGAAGGAAATGGCAACCCCCTCCAGTGTTCTTGCCTGGAGAATCCCAGGGATGGGGAAGCCTGGTGGGCTTCCGTCTATGGGGTTGCACAGAGTCAGACACGACTGAAGTGACTTAGCAGCAGCAAACTTATAACTGCTGCTATTGTTCTTCTTATAATACCAAAGACTACTCAAGGTTAAAGAAATATTTCCTGAATCTTTGAACTGCCCCCTGTAAACTTTGAGATGTCTGGTTTTTTATCTTTCTTTGCAATAAAGTAGGGATTGCATGTAATATATCTTTATCATCTTATTTTATTTACTCCTTGCTTCCATAAAGGATGTGGGGGAAACTACAGAATATATAATTTGAGCAAACTCTGGGAGATAGTGAAGAAGAGGGGAGCCTGGAGCCTGGAGTGCCACAGCCATGGGATCACAAAGAGTCAGGCATGACTTAGCGACCGAACAATACCACCACCATGAACAGGACATATATACAGGCTTCCCTGGTGGCTCAGTGGTAAAGAATCCACCTGTCAATGCAGGAGAAGTGGGTTCAATCCCTGGGTTGGAAGATCCCCTGGAGAAGGAAATGGCAACCCACTCCAGTATTCTTGACTGGGAACTCCATGGACAGAGGAGCCTGGCGGGCTATAGTCCAATGGGTCACAAAAGAGTTGGCTACGACTTAGTGCCTAAACAACAACAGCGTATACATGGTATAGTGTCACTGTCATCACTGTGATTCATTACGTGAGCATTTGCAGCCACACTTGATAAATGACTCAGAAGAAAGAACAACAAAAAAGGAAGTTGTAAAACTGGATTCTCTGAAGGTCTTTAAATAGATTAAATTGTGGTATTTCTTTGCAATGGTCTTCTCAGATAAAATGGAACTTCCTTAGGAATATTCCTTTCTGAAAGATATTTCTGGTGACTTTTACGCTTGTGATCCCTTGGAAAAGAACATTAGCATGCCTAATTACGTGTAAGTGTAATTTAACATTTTCTATCTTCTGACATCATAAGTGAATAGTTATTTTCTCTTAGTGCTTTACTGACTTTTTGTGAATGCCTCCCAGTTCCTTTTAGCTCTATAAAAATTCATAGTCTACAGAATAATCATAGTACTGACAAATATTTATTGAGTACTCTTTGTGTTAGGCACTGTGTTAAGTGCTTTATGAATGCTATATAGTAATAACTTATTTAAATATTTCATGAGTTTTTTTGTTTGTTTGTTTCAAATATACTCTGTGACCATCCATTTCAAAAAGCAAATAACTCCTTTAAAAGTTTAGACTTTTATCAACTGATTCATTTAAGCCAGGGCTTGTCTACAAATTATATATAGACATACAATTTTTACAAACACTTTTATCTCCTTAATGTCAGCTACAATCTGTGTGACACACATATGGTGTGTCAGGCCTGCCCAAACACTTTACACCTATGCATCTCATTTAATCCTCATAGTAACCCTAACAGCTAAATATTATATCCCCGTTTTACAAATAATAAAAGTTTCCAAGAAGTGAGAAACTTGCCTAATATGAGTATGAGTTGGGATTCAAACCTGGGCCTGGATCTCCACCCTTACTGTGTAAGTGATGAATTGTATTCTTTCTCACCCAAGCTCATATGAGAATGTTTTGATTAGGGAGATGAGAACGGATTGCTCTACAGTAAAAGAAAACAGGAACTATTCTGGAAAGCATCTCAAAAAGTGAACACAGGACTGCGTGGAGATGGCGACAGAGGTTAATATTTTAGCTGTCCATGTTATAGAGACATAGCGTCCTGGAACTTAGGGACACCTTTCGATATTGAGGGGGATAATAACAAGACAAAGTATGCAGTGTGGCACCTGAGAATCTATGAGACAGACTCCTATCCAAGCAGTGTCCTAGGACCAGTCCCAAGGGAACTGGAGACGGGGCTCACTCCTGAAGACTCGGTCCCGTAGTCCACCAAGCAGTGCTCGGGGCGTGGATGCAGCCCCACACCCAGGAGCAAGGTCAGAGGAAGCAGGGCTCCTCTGGTTCCCTGACAGCTGACATCTAGTTCTTTCTTCCTGATTCGCTACATGCTGACAAGAGGGATTTTCTGTTCTCTTCGCTCTCATGTTTACTCAGACCCTCCCACCCTGGCACCATGTTACTCTGCCAGGAACAACTCATAGAGATGTTTGGGGTGGGAGGAAGAAACTGGACTAAACTCAGGTTTAAACTAGTTTCAAGCAGAAGCCCGTTCCTACCTTTGGCCTCAGATTAATACACGGCTGGATAATAAACCAGTTTCTGCCTCCTCCGTGAAATGAGAAAGCTGTGTCATATTTGTTCATGGAAATGTTTTCAGTAGATATCATTAAACTGCCTCCAAATAACCTGGCTGCTCCATATTACACATGATAAATGATAAAATGCCATTTAGGCAGCTTTTTTTTTTCCAGTGTTATTGTCAACGTTTTCCCAATGAATACACTTCAGAAAGAAAATGCTGGAGATAAATGTCTCTAAAGCTGCCATCTCTCCCTGAGGTTTTTTTTCCCTCCAGGTAAAGCCAGAGTACGAACAGCTTCAGCCACAGAGGGTTGGACAGACAGAAGCCCCAAAGAACCCTAAACAGAGGCAAAGTTGCACAAATCTGTCCTGGCAAAGTGTCACCTTGGCCCCATGTAAAACAAAAACAGACTCAGTCTAAAATACATAAGGGAGGACCAGAACTAACTCAGCACCATCCAACACTGTCCCTGTGACCCTGCATCAGCCCTGGTTACCCTCTGTGCTTGCCTCATCCTATCTATCCCGTGTCCTCACTTGACGTTTGCCTAAAGGAGGGAGTCGTTCCAGTAAAGGGAAGTGATCACTACAATTCTACACTCTGCAGATTCCCCAATAAATACCATGTGATTCATGACAATAATAACAGCAGTCGGAATGAGAAAGGGTCACGTGGTTTTCCCAAGACTCTGGAGATTCCCGTCCCCCGCACCCCACCCCTGCTTTCCCTACTCACCCCTACGGGAGTCCGTCTGTGGCAGAAAAGGTGAAGGCCTTAGGACCCGAGAGCCCTTTCCTGCCATTCGCTTGAGAAACAAAGCCTTCCCTCCTCCCAAGTTGAAAGAAATAAAGGAGTCTGAGCTAATCGCAACCTGCAAGCCTGCGGGCGGCCCATCAGCTTGCCAGTGGTGCAACCCAGCGGAGCGAGTACCGGCTTCGAGCTTTGCAGAAAAGGAGAGAGGGAGAGAAAACAGAGACAGAAACACAAAGAGAAAGAAAGAAAGGCATTAACCTGGCCAGGAGTCAAACAGGTGCATGGAGCCCGAACGCCGAGAGCAGTGTCGGACACACATAGAGGGTCCGACCGTGCGTGCTTCTTACGGAGGGGGTGGGGGGGCGGGGGGAGGGGCTGCTTCTGAACTGATGGGGGCAGGGCTGCAGTCCGGAGGCAGGGGGTATGACAGATTTTTTTTTCTTATTCACAGGACTCAGAGGGTTGGCCGAGAGCCTTTAACTTTCCTCCACTTGTCAATCTGACATCTTCGTGGATACTCTCTGGTTCCCAGGGACAAATGCTAGTCTATGAGAGGGGGGAAGTGCGGCCAGGATGTTGATCACACACACCCCCACCATGAGTCACAGAATTTCGTGGTGCCTTGGGAAGAGAGGACGGTGAGCCCTGGGGGCTGCCACGTTGCGAGCAACAGCAGTGAGCTGTGTGATTCATGGCGCTGCCTGGGTCTTGAGTTGGCTGCTCAGAGGCCACAACACGTGGCCCTTTAAGCCTCTTGCAGCCTCACTGTCCTTGGAGTGACTCGTGTCTGTCTGACGGGGATCTGAAGTGTGTGGTTTCTCTCTCTCTGAACTGGCTACCTGGAACTCCTGGGTGTTTAAGAGCCTCTAGAAACGGAGGGCTGTGCCTTCAGGCTGTAGTTTGGCTTTCAGGCAGATGTTAGGAACAGAAAGGAACGCAAGCAGAGGAAAGCTGGGCGGCCGGGCACAAGACCCTCAGGAGAAGGCCCCAGTTGGGAGACAGCGCCAACCGAAGGGGATGCAATTGACCTTGGGGACACTGAGTGTCCTCTTAGCAAAGGATGCCATGTCTGGTGGAGATTCAGGCTCTTGACCTCAATTTAAGTTCAAGCCCTCACTAGCCCCGTAATTCAGAAGACCTGGTTTGCAGCTGTGGGACCCCTGTCCACAAGCCTCTGACGGAGAGTTTACTGTGAGCGTAGCTGAGACAGCTAGGCCCACCCTGCAGCCCCAGGCCCACCCCTGCACCAGAGTGGGCTCTGAGATCAAGTGTGGTCTTTACCTGAAATGCGCCTGGGCACGTCGGTGATGGCGGGCAGCCCGGTGCCCCGCGTGGAGGACAGCGGGGTGGTGGAGTGAATGGACGGAGGAGTCATCTGGCTCAGGTACGAGGGATAGGACTGGTCATAGGACCAGGGCGGGGAGGACTGCGCCTGCCTGGGGTCTGGGAAGAAGAAGAAAATCCTTAGCACACCAGCCACTCTGGCCTACACACACAACCCCAAACTTAGAAAGGATAAAGCAGGGGAAAAAAAAAAAAATCAGACTATACAAGGACGACGAATTTCCCACAACCCCACCCTTGCAGGCCCTGTGGAGCACACAGCTTTCTATACTCCGAGTCTCTATGAAAGTAACAAAATGCATCATGCATAAGGACTATTTGTCTCCCTCACACGTAAATATTTCTATTTGGAAAGACTAACAGTCATTTAGAAAACAATCTGTTTTGGGTATCTTCACAAAGTTGAACTCTATTTTCTTTATTTTCTGTGTTTTTTTTTTTTTTAATTTATTACTCCAATGAACATGTATTACTTATTTCTTTTTTAAAAAGAAATGTTTGGAACAATTTACTTGATTAAAAAGCAGGGAGATGGTGCCTTTTGCTGCTGTGCATCCAGTCAGTATCCTTCAGACGTGCTTTCTGGTTCTAAAAATGCATGATTCTGTGATTTTAGCACAGTTCACATCCCAGGCAGGTCAATGGGGATGAGGAGTTTGGGGCAGAGATGAGCACAAAGGGGACAGCATATAAGTACAACAGGAAAGAAAGGAGCCAGTTATGTTGGGCTTCCCAGATGGCTCAGTGGTCACAGGATCGATCCCTGGGTCAGGAAGATCCCCTGGAGAAGGAAATGGCAACCCGCTCCAGTATTCTTGCCTGGAGAATCCCCATGGACAGAGAAGACTGGAGGGCTATAGTCCATGGGGTCTCAAAGAGTCGGACACGACTGAGCAAGTGAGCATGCACAGTTATGTTATTCTGATGCTAAAGCTACCCCAGAAAATAACCGTTAAGAAAAAAACAAAACTTAATTTCAAAACTAACCAAGAACAGAAAGCTTTATCACCATCTAGTTTCGATGTAAAGCACATGAGTTTCTGACAGGAAGAAAAAAACCCAAACACAACAGGGAAATGTCTTTAATCCTATTGGAATCTGTTTAAACGATGTCACATGTTTGGAATGTGGCCCGGAGTTACCTACAGTCACTACAATAATAAAAATAATGGGCAACTGACTGGTTAGAGTGAACCGCTGAGAATTAGTAATATCTTTCAATGTATCTCTAACAGAGTTTCTTGGAGATACACAGAGAATCATAAGCTAAGTTCTCTTAACATTTTTTGTTTTTTGCGAAGTTCACTTTTTCTTAATTTTAAAAAATTCCAATACACCAGGCTGTTCTCAAAACAGCTTTGTATATCAGAATAGCCATGGATTTTGGAACATGTCGAATTAGATTCAAGTTCTGAGACTTATATTTCTAAGCTGTGTGCTTTTGGGTTAATCACTCAGTGACTCTGAACCTCAGTTTCCTCATCTGTAAAAGGGGATGGGAAGTAATAATATGTGGACATTGCATGAGAAGACCATGCAGAGAGGGCTAGCACAGGAGATGCTCAGTGATACTAATTCTTGCCTTTTAAAAAAACTTTCGGTGACACAGGAATTGTTTCATGATTAAAACACACCTGAATTGGAGCTAATCCATTTAGAATAGGTTTAATTTTTAAATTATTCCCATATTACCTATCAGCCTCTGAAAATGAAAAGCTCGATTTTTGAAAACAATAAATACATTTGAGTCAATTCAGGTTTATCTCTACCCAAAAAAAGTGGATAACAAGATGTGGGTTTTTTTCTGAGATCATTCCTCCTTTAAAGCCTCTCAGTCTTTCTGTACAAAGCCATTTAGTTTCAGCTATTTCTTGTTTATTTGTTCAATTCAGAAACAATTTATTTAAAGACTATCTAAATGGGACATACTTTCTTTGACTCAAAATAATTAAATCCATCTGGATATTTATCGAATGTTTACTGTATCCACAGATACACAGAAAAATTTCATCCAATTCTGTTTTAAGGAACATTTACCTGAGTTTGCAATTTGAATTAAAGAACTATTGTAAATGGTTCACAGAGACGTTTCCTTTAGAAATTGGATGGATATTTAATCATTCAAGTAATGAAATTTTGTGCTTTAAAATGTTCAAGGCTGAGACTGTAATAGATCGGCAACATTTCAAACCTGATCCTGTTATATATCTGATACAGATATACTTCCTTGTTTTAACCATTAATGTCATTTGCTATTCAGATAAATGGTAAATGATCTTCAGATGGAAAAAGATTCATTCCTTACAACATCAGAAAGCAATCTCACAAAGACAAGGCCTTCCCTCAAGCACCATTTTTAACAGATACAAAGGATAAGAACCACACAGCAAAATGAGCAGGGCACAGGGGACTCAGGTAATCTAACATCACCAGATGACTTCCTGAGCAAGCAGTTTCATCTGTATCTCCACTCCCATACTGTAGCACGTTACCAGCAGTATAGGGCTCTCTGCCTAAAAGTGGGGGAAATACAAAGAAATCTAAAGAATGACTAAAATCACTGACATTTAGACATGTCACAAAGGAATCAGGGGACTTAGCTTGAATGGAAGATACAGCTTTGCATTTCTCCTCAAGCTGAGAGGCAGCTCAGTACAAGGGGAAACAAGGGACCTTTCTGATGAGAGGATCTGAGCTGGGGTCCCAGCTCTGCCATGTGTGAGCTGGATACCTTGGCTGTACTAGCAAACTCTCTGAACCTCAGTTTCCTCGTCTAGAAAATGAGGCAGCATAGCATGGTGAAGCAAACATAGCCAAGAGTTCATTGTGCCAGGTGGACAGCCAATTTGGGGCTTGAATCACAGCTCCCCACTTTGTTGAGCATTCTGAGGGCCTCAGTGGCTCACCTGGAAAATGGGAACCAGGATGCTTATCAGGGCTCTGTGAGCACTTACATGGACTAGGCCTTGTCTAGGGTTGTCTGCCACCCTTGGCACATACAAAGAATACAGTAAATAGAAATGGTCATTGCTATCTGTAAAATGAGTATAATTGTAACTACTATCATCTTTGTTTACAGAACTACATGAAATAACACAAGAAAAGCCTTTTGATAACTCTAAAGTACTATATGAAAATGATCATTATTCTCCTGTGATGTGGGAGCTCACATCACATGGCCAAGGCCCTGCTGTGTGACTTGGGGTGTGTTTCTTAATGTGGCTGAATTTTAATTTCCTCATCTGTAAAATGGGTATGATAATACAGTCTCAGAGAGTATCATAAGGATTAAATAACAGAGCGAATGGCTAAGCATTATTCAAAAAAACTAAAAATCGGACTCTAGAGGCAAAAAAAAGACCAGAACATAAAACAGAAGAAATACTGTAACAAATTCAATAAAGACTATAAAAATGGTCTACATCAAAAAATCTTAAAAAACAAAAAAAAATCTGACTCTAAACTATCCAGCGTGGCTGGGTTGTCTATGGTTAGTCTTAAAGATGTTCCAGAGCAGACTCATCACAATTCAATATAATGGCTGGCACATAGTAGGTGCTCAAGAAACAACTACTGCAGGAACCTCCCAGGGTGGCTGGAGTGAATAATGGGATTTTATAAGGAAGTAGTAATTAGTCTTTCTCTAACTCCCCCTTAGGCTATAAAAGAACTTGTATCAGATGAGGTTTTAGCTTTGACATAAGCTTCCTGACTGCTGGCATACACACTTGAACTAGCAAAGGATCACTATCCTTTAAGTAGAGGCCTTTCTGAAGATTCCCAGTGTTAGCAAAAAGAACTTCTCACTATCCCTAAACAAGCGAGAAGCTCTCTCTTTGCTTTCTGTCTCTCAAAGAACAGGCTGCAGGCTGGCCAATCTCTCTTTCAAGGTCACCATCCTAAGATTCTATGATAAAGACCTACTTAAGGAGAATAGGACAGGGCTTGGCAACCGAACAACAACAGGGAGAGTTACTAAAGAAAAACAAAACACAAGAACCGCCATATGGGGCTTACTAGATCTAGTCTACGGAATTTTGAAAAGGAACTGCAATCTTAAAAAAAAAAGGATTGGTCTCCAAACACCCCAGTCTTTCTCTAACACCCTGTGAATGAGGCCTCATCAACCCCAGCTCCCTCATTTCTGGCCTGTGGGATCTTGGACAAATTTTATAAACTATCTGACTTCAAGGTTCCTAATAATGGGGATAAATAAGAAGACCTCCCTCCTAAAGTTGTTTTAAAGATTAAATGAGGTCATGTAGGAAAGAGCTTAGCATATGGAAAGAACCCAGTAAACGTTCACCACTATTAAAGCATCTCCTTTACTGAGCCTTCGTTCTGTATTTATGTTTCCAGCGCTTAACCTCTTATTCTAGCAAAAGGCCATTTTAAGAAAGCTTCCTGCAGTTCTGAAGTCTGCTGTTTGGAGACTACACCTGAGACTATGTCTGGTCGCTTCGATAGCCTTTACAATCATTTAACCTGAGTCACGTTCCTTCCTCATCCTAGCTTCTCCCAGACCAAGAAATCCTAATCACTTCAGTGTCTTTTCTAATACTGTATGCGTCAACATTTTCAAACTGTTAGTGGGGGAAAAAATGGCTATAAAAGATCTTGACTTCCTAAATGCCCAACCACTAAGAAAATGTAATCTTATAAACATATGATTACAGTACATTTGCTTTGTTGTGGACAGTTATTAAGGCTGACAATAGAGAAAAGTCACCTTAACCCGATCTCACCAGTGATTTCTGAACTCAACTTCCTGAAGAAACCTGAGACTTCTGAGATTGACTCTGAACTTGGATGACTCAGAGCAGGTGACAGATGTTTTTAGGCATCAATCCTAAGATTACTAACAGGGAATAGTGAGTGCAGGACCTAGGTCTAAGACAAACCTACAAATTAACCATTAACAAGAAACGATCTTCATCTACCTTGGGCCCCACAGGGCTAGTATAATGCATTCCTTCCCTCTGCTCCATCCAGAGTTACACTAAAACTCTTGTCAAGTCTACAGACACATGGAAGGAAGCACCTTGTCCTTCCAATCCAACACAAATAAGAATATCCTTGATTTGGGGGCCTCAGAGGCTCAAGGTACCAATCACTGTCTTGGTAGCACATCCTGGGTGATCTGAAATTACCTATGAACACCCATGAGTTTTCAGAAAATAACTGAACTCTATTTCATAGCCAAAACTGCTGCTACACTTTAGTTTTAGGGTGCTTTAAGAACAGTAATTGAGTACTTCTCTATGGCAATCTACAGAAACAGCCTCAATATTATTTTTATTACTATATTCTGGACATTCAAAACACTGACAGATGTTTTTAAATGGATATGATCACTGCAAAACAAGACCCTGGGTGCTGGTTTTTTTATGGGCACATACTCTTTCGTGCTTGAGAAACCTGAAATATGAAATCACACATGAACATTTTAATAGGTCTCCGCCCCTATTTTTCCCCAAGTTTCTCTCCTATCACCTAAAAGGTGTGTGGGGGGAGAGAGAAAGTCAGGTCTTCCTTATACAATGGGCAGCCGTGCTCACAGCAGGATGTAACTAATCACAACGACTAAATGGCAGAGAAAACCTAGGGCTGAGCTCCTGGAGGCGCTGGGGATGACTGAGGAGAGAAGAGCCCCCAGTCTAACTGGGGACGCACACTTGCAACTAGCACCTGGCTTCTGAGGTCATGCTGACTGGACACCTCAGATCTACAGCTGCATGCTTTCAGAAGAAATCGTGGTCTCCTCTGTGTCAGCAGACCAAGTCTAGCTACAAAGAGTGCCAGGTAAATAAAAAGGAGCCAGTCACGTCACTTGACAAAAGGAATCCCTTCAGCTTCTAGCGGAAGCAACATCTGTTGGATGAACTTTAAAAATAGACACCAGAAAGGCACAAACTATTGGGTATAAGACAGGCTCAAGGATGTTTTGTAGCAAAGGGGGAATACAGCCAATATTCTGTAATAACTGTAAACAGAAAGTAACCTTTAAAAATTGTATAAAATTTTTTAATTAAAAAAAAAAAAAAAAGACAGGACTTCCCCAGTGGTCCAGTGGTTAAGACTCTGCTTCCATTGGAGGGAGCACAGGTTCGATCCCTGGTTGGGGAACTAAGACCCCACATGCCTCAAAGCACAGCCAAAAGTAATTAAATACAGAGTGAAGATATAAAAAATAAAAGAAGTAAATAAATAAAAAGACACCAAAATCCAGGGACCTGCATACACTTTGCACTTTCTCTCCCAACACTTTGTACTTTCTCTCCCAACACTTTGCACTTTCTCTCCCAACACTTTGCACTTTCTCTCCCAACTCCCCACATGCCTCAAAGCACAGCCGAAAGTAATTAAATACAGAGTGAAGATATAAAAAATAAAACAAGTTAATAAATAAAAAGACACCAAAATCCAGGGACTTGCATACACTTTGCACTTTCTCTCCCAACACTTTGTACTTTCTCTCTCAACTCAAGTTGAGCGCAAGGTTCTTATTTAGCTGTCCCTTTCTCACCTCCAAAGTACCAATGGTCATAACTGCCACCCTTAAAAGGGCTTTCTGGATGGGGTGGGGAGAGAAGTTTTTACATGGTGTTCTGGTGAGTCAGCAAACTATCCATTTTCCTTGTCATGAACAGCTTCTGTAACCTACACAGCAGTGAGATGGTCTAAGGAATAGAATAAAAAAAAAAAAAAAAAAAACCTAAAGACATTTCTTGCTGTGCAAAAGCTTACACAAGCAGGTGGGGAGAGTAAGACTAACATATAAAACGACAAGTTAATTCAAAAACTGTCAAAGCATGCACCTGTGTTTCTTTAAAAGCTCTAAAGATAGACATGAACCATGGTGCCCTGATATCATTGTGGATCTTATAAGATCTCCTTCTAGAGTGGTGCTCCTTTGGCTTAGGCTACCTGGAGACTGGGCATATCTGCCTTACATCCTACAGACCTCAGAACATAAAAGTACCTAAGAAAACATCCCCAGGAGATGCTCAGAAATTGATGCTACCTGGGGGAGAAGTGGCTCATGCATCTCATGTGGTCTCTGTATCAGGCAGAAATGGAGACTGGCATTTATTTAAACCGTGGGTGTGAGAAAAGCAAGATCTCTCCTTTGAGTTAGACCATAGTTTCTGAAATTTAATAATGGGTGTGGGGAAAATGAAGCAGCGTCATGCATTTCCTGAAATGATTTGTAAAGAGTCATGGGATCTAAGAGTACTCAGACTTTTCAAATGACTGAGAAACTACATTTCATGTCTACACACTTGAACTCTGAACACTTAGGGTCATAATAAGAGGAAGGGGGAGGCAGATGGTTAGAAAAAAAAAAAAAAGGCATTGTAGGTCAATTAAAAAAGCACCAGAGGAAAAACAAGTGACTCTAGGAGAACAGGTAGAAGTCTTTCCTTAATGAATAAGATAAAAGGGGAGAGGAGAGTGGGCAGAGAGCTTTAGAAAAGCCCAGGGAGGAAATTCCCTGGGGATCTAGTGATTGCAGCTCTGTGCTTCCACTGCAAGGATGCGAATTCCATCTCCGGTTGAGGAACTAAGATCCTGCATGCCACTGAGCCAAAAAATAAAACAAATTTAGAAAAAGAAAAAGAAAAAAAGAACAGGGAAAGGTACATATGGAAACTCAGGAGTTGCTGTGAACAGGTCCCCTTTGGTAAACACTCTGGTTAGACACCTTTCGCACCTTTCAGGTGTGAAACGGGGACTGCTTCCGGAGAACTGCTCGCAACAGGGCACACCTTGGATACGGTGTTCAACTTCACGCAGAGATGGGAGGAAACCAGCCAATGGGGCCAAGCCCAAACCAGCACACAAGTGGCTCCTTCCTGTCTGTGCTGCCAGCGGGCTGCTGGGTGATGTGGCAGGACAGTGGCCAGTGGTTTCTGCCCAAGCCATGCGCCCCCAGGGAGCACCTGCTATACTAGGGGACCATCACTAGAAGAGCATCATATTCCCACCCCTTCTCCTCTACCCACTTCCCCCTCAACGGCACTCAAATTAGGCTGGAAAAACCCCAAATATTTCTTCAGAAAACTGGGGTATTTAACATGAATTGCATAGACAGTTCTCCTGAAGATTTTGCCTCTCCGTTGCAACCAAAGTCAATAATCTCAATGGAGGGAGGCAGATTTACAATTTCCTATCCTAGACTGTTTCTGTCGTATTACTATCATTCATAATACAAATAGATGCATCATTCACATTCATTCATTCACACTTCCTAACATTTATACTAAATGCTAAATGTTAAGTTCCCTGTCTTCTCTAATAACCCTGACAATAACTAAGTGGACATTTAGAATGTGCTTTCCCACTCACTTCCGGTTCTCTTGACCAAGAAGAAACATGGTCCAAAAACAGGCTTCTTGGGGTGCAAAAGGAACCCTGGACGGGGGGGCTCTGGCGCTAACTGTGCAATCAAACACCAATGATTCCCCCTCTCTGACTGTCGCTGTGGTCAGGTGTAACACGAGAATGGATGGTCTCTAAGATGTTTTCCGAAGATAAAATGCTATGATTCTAACCACTTGAAAAATTGGGTACCCTACTACACTCAGTCCTTGCTGGAGATGGTAGCTCACCAGAAATTACTGAAGCCCTGCTGGGCTGATCCGGGGCGGCTGGGAGAGGGGAGCTGACACTCAGGGTGCTTCTCATAGCGCAGCTTGTGACCCATGTCAGCAAAGAAGACCTCAAAAGCAGGATTCTGACCTCCCTCCTTGTCCCCAGTCGGGGTTCTCTCCAACTGACCAAGGTGGCCAGAATCACTTGGCAGAAAACCAACCCAACCGATTCACAGAGCTTAAGACTGAAATTTGAAACTCCACTCAATGCTCTGATGGTGACCTAAATGGGAAGGCTATCCGGAAAAGAGGAGATATACGTATAGCTGATTCACTTTGCTGTGAGGTAGACACTAACACAACACTGTAAAACCACTACACACCAATTTAAAAAAAAAAGACTGAAATTTGACCAAAAAAGCAGCAATCTGTTTGGATAAAACCAGATGCCTCACAGGGTACACCAGCCACTAGGAGTTAATACAAACAATGCAAGGAGAGGGGCTCCATGAATCTCCACGAATCTTAAGAGACGATAGTGGAAGAGAGAATGAGAAATGATACAGTCTAAGACATCACCACCTCTAATAAAATATTAAAAGAAAAACCAGAAGGAAGCTAAGACAAGGTAAAAAGAGGTGTCTTTTCAGAATCACCAATCTGGGGCTGGAAGGAACTCATCACTGTCCTACAGAAAATGAGGGAATTTCCTTACTTCAAAGAAAAACCTAATAGAAGAAATGAGAGGGCATACCACATGTCACAGCTAACCTGGTCTCAGCCTCAGCATATCTAGGGCCTCAGAGTAAAGGCAATAGAGGAAAGGGAACTAGTCACAAACAGGTAGGACCAGAATCTGAGAAATGACAGGGATGTGGTATTGGCCAGGGGACGGGACCTTAGTTCAAATCACAATATTGAAGTGAATGCAGTAAATTCAAGTTCAATTCAGGCTATTAACATCCAGGGGGGGTGAGCTTATAGCAGTTGGGGTGTCATAGAAGGTCCCCAGGCATGGTGAATCCTTTTGCCGGATAGATGATGCTATTATCTGTGGTTCTAAGACCTGTCTCCCATCACTCACTCATTCATTCATTCAGAAAATGTTTATTGAGCACCTACTCTGGTACTCTGCTAGGTTCTAGAGACATGAATGGTGAATAAAGAGTCTGCATGCCCTCAACAGAGTTTACAATCTGGTGGGAGAAACTGACATTAATCAACTAATCATATAACTGTGATAAAGTGCTAAAAAGGAGATGTTCTTGGCATTGTAAGAATGTGCCATGAGGGACTCCAGCCATGCCTGGGAGCCAGGAAAGGCTTCTCTAATGATGCAATGATTAAGCCAAGAACTGAAGGGCAAGCAGAAGTCCAGAGGATACTCAGGTGGGGTTAAAAGGGCTGCAGGCTAAGCAAACAGCATATACCCAGTTCCGGAGACAGAGGTAGTACAGTTTCTTTTTTGAAGAGGTGAGAAAGCCAGTGTGGTTGGATGACTGACAAAAGGTTCAAAACAGTTTGAGAAGAGGGTGGAAAACAGGCAGGAAGGACCCAGGCTATGCAGAACCTGTCGGACCACGCAAGAGGTGTTGGTTGGTCTTTATACTAAGAGCGGTGGAAGGTCATGGGGGTGTTTTTAAGTACAAGGTGACATCAACAGATACGTACCTTTTTAAATCTCCCTCTCACAACATCACAATAGAAACAGGGCAGAAGTCCAGCCCAGGACTGGGAAGGGCGTGTAGGGAAAACAGCAGCTGAAATGGAGGCCAGGGTGGAGTTCAGGAGCTGCACCCCGGGAACCAGGAAGCAGCCAGAGGCACACAGCTGCCTCTGCACGTGGCCCAACCAGAGGGATGAACCCCTGAGAGGCCTGGGCTGGAGCAGGTTGGCTCTGGGTGGGCGAGGGGAGCCCCAGGTCAAGGGCCTGGGACCTGCAGCTGTGATCTGGGCAGGCTCCACCTCATACCTTCTGGTTCAGGGGTAAAGCCTGGGCCTCTGTACCTGTAACAAGTTCCACAGGAGATGCTAACAGATGCCAGAGTTGGAGAACAATGGGCATGATTTTTACTGATGACAGTTAGAAAGGAAAATTACCCAACGCTACTTGATTTAATCTTCCCTATCAAGAAGAACAATCTCCAAACAGAACGAGCAGAACAAACATGCTTAAGAGGAAATGAAGGCCCAAGACAGGTGAGGAGATAAGAGAGAGCAACCTACTGCTTTAAATGAATTCAAGTGTCTGCTCCAAGATGAATTATGCCCCACAGTATTGCAAGAATGTATGGAGACTGGCAAATAAAGGGCTTTATGTGACAGAGCAGGGTCTGCAAAGTTCTTTATATTAAGGAAAGCATGTTTTCCTGGAACTCTGTTCACTCCTAATCTTAGGTTCACTACCTGGGATTCCTTGTCCATATGACAGTTATTAAATTATTTGAAGATAATGCCTTTAAAGTTTACTACATAATTGTACTTTTACATTATTTCACCCCATCGACCTTTTCTGGAGATGGCATTGCTATTGGTAAAATCTAAATTGCAACTAGCATTTTGGAATCATTGCTTGCAGCCCACTAAAAACACTGGAGTCACTTTTGACAGCCTGTGTACAATCAGCGCTTCACACTTGATCCCCAAAGTGAGTATCAGAAAGCGGATGGGTTCACTAAAAACTTGTTTCCCAGGATTACTTGAGCAATAGGTTAAGGGAAAGGTCCTCTGTCTGCTGTGCATCTTGACCTCAGCAAGATACATACCTTACCTCTAATGGGATGTACAGGTACTTAAAAGGCCCACCAGAAAGTGATCATTGACATGGGTCACGGTCAGCCTTGAAAGAGGAACACAGTAGTATATTCGAGGGCTTGACAATCCTAGTTATATTCAGCATCTTTAGCAAAGTCTTGAAGGGTGAAAAGCAACTTTCCTAAGCTTCACAATGAGATGAAATTGGGAGGAAGAGTCAACATAGTGGATGAAGAATCAGAGCTATAACGTAACTCTTCGAGACGGAAAGAGGAGGTGAAAGTGACACAGTGAAACCCGCAGAGAACAAACGTGCGGTGCTGCAGTCGGTCAACTCCCAGACAGGCCCGAGGGAACTGCCTCGAACGCAGCAAGCCTTCTCCACGGCCTGCAAACCACAGTGTGATGGGGTGACGAAGAGCCAACACGGTCCTGGGATGTATTAACAGAGCACACGTGAACCCCTACCCCCAGATAAGACAGTGCTAGAGAGTTGTGCTTTTTCAAGGTGGAGTCAGCCCAGAACCCTGGAGGAGACAGAGCAAGCTGTAGGACCTCCATCTGTCACAGGAGGAATGGTTAAGGGACAGCCAACAGCTCCCATCTACTCTCAGCCTCTCCCTGGGACGTCTACTTCCCACCTGAACTGAAGCTTGGTTTTCTCCCCATCCTTCCTCCTAACCTCTCCCCTGGGCCGCTGCTCATTCTCCAAGGCCACAAGATGACCCAAATCCCCTTCAGAAATTCTTCTGTCTTTCCTCTAACCTACCAATCTCCAGAACCTTCCCAGACATTGGTAAGAGGTCCCACATCTTTCTTGTTTCCCTGACTTGCACCAAGTCCTACGGAGTTTCATGAGAAATTGCCATTCCCACCGACCATCCACCACGGCAGAGCCCACTTCTATTCACAAAATGCAACCCCTGCAGGAGACAATCATAACTTTGCTGACTGGCTCTTCCTCGCATCTCTGTCCTTACTTGGGTCCTCAGCCATGCTCAAAGCCATTTTCCTTTCCCCGCCCACTCACCTTGCTGACAGCCCCAAAGGTGCACTGTTCTCCTAACCTTTTCCCTACATCCTCCCCACCTAAAACCACCTTGTCAGACTTCACCCTCCCAGGACACTGACTTATAATTTCAGCCCTGAGAGTTCCAGAACCTCGTGATGCCTCAGTTTTCTTATGTGTGAAAGAGGGTTCACAATACTGAGTCTGCAGTGAAATCTGTCATTTAAAGACTATTACAGCCAACTGTTTTCAAACAGCTAAAAAAGCAAGTCCTTATCAAAATAAACAAAGCCCTGAAAAGAATCTGATGGTCTTCCCTGGGAATAATGCCATACAATTTTATTCCTGGAATACTTCTGCATATATTAAAATAAAAAAGAATGGAATGAAAATACTTTTCAAACTGATAACATCTGTAATATGTTGTTGCTATTAATATTACATAGTACAGTATACTCTGACTCTGAAGCCCTGGGTACCCATCCACAATTCAACATCAAAATATACCATCAGAGCGTCCTATAACTGCATACATGACTTGCCCCTCTCCTGGGTTAGTCCAGGAAGTTGAATATGTCATTATTAGACTCCTGTTCTGATCATTCTGCCCAGAATCCATTGCAAAAGGCAAAAAGGGGAAAGAAGGGTCCCTAGGCAACGAGTAACACCAATACATGTATGTACACATATGGACATATATGTAAAGCTCAAGCTAAAAAGAGAAAGATGGTGCTTTGGAAACAAAGGAGAGAAAGAAACCCAGACTTCCTCTGGGCACAGTCCTGAAGTCAGGCTAGAGACGGAACAGTCTTAGGGAAGGAGAGAGTGAGGTCTTATCAGAGATGGGTTCTCCTTATCACAACTAGGTAGTAACTGAGCATCATGTATTCCAGACAGGAGGAAATTACAATGACAAGATTCTGGAACGCAAAAACTTGATTTTTCTTGGAATATTACCCCTCTCATCTTTTTGTAAAAGCATAATAAAGCCAGAGCATCTTCATTTAAAAAGGGAATTTCAACCAACAGAAATCCAGGGACTTTTAAGCAGCTCATCTATGGATGATGTCAACAGCTGTGGGGACAACATGGCACACTGATGGCCAGCCCCTCACAGGGTCATACTGAGCCTTATCCTTCAAAGCCAGCACAAGCTGGACCTGAACTCCACTTTTCCTAATACTCGTGTTCACTCACAGGACTTATGCTGTTTCTTCATGATGATTGTAATGGGCAACCTCCTCTAAAGAGCTTTCCTGCTCACACGTGTGCATGGTCACAGCAAATTTTCCTGGCTATTCTGCCCACAAGATCTCCAAGGAAGGAGGCAGGACAAGACTCCACAGTAACCTCAGAAATGAAAGCTCAGCACCACCCAAGTGAAAGCATGGTACTTCCAACCACCTGTGTTGAGTGTGGTGATTTCAGTTCCTTAAGACAAAAGAAGCCTCTAGGTGAGCAGGACCACAGCGGTCGAAAAGCAGGAGCGAGACCTCAGAGGACTCCCACTCCCCACATCCTACAGTTCTCACCCGCAGTCACGCTTCCTGCTCGGCTACGGTCACTGTGCCCCCCGTGGGCTCACCCTCCTCACACTCAGAGCCACAGCCCCACCCACTTCACCTCCACCTCCTTTCACACCAAAGAATCGCGGGGCCACTGAGCACTCGACTAGGACACTGTGCTCCCCAGTGTCTAAAAGGCCCGCTAATAAATGTTCCAGTGCAAGCCCAGCAGGCTGAGGGCTAAGACAGCCAAATATCAACACAGGCAAAACCCAGCTGGCGGGGATTCTCCTTCATTTTTTTAATTAATAAAATTTATTTTACTTCTACTTTTATTGGAGGATAGTTGCTTTACAATGTTGTGTTAGTTTCTGCTGTACGACACAGTGGATCAGTGCTACGTATACACATATCCCCTCTTTTTGTGGATTCCCTTCCCCTCTAGGTTACCACAGAGCACTGAGTAGATCTCCCTTGCTCTACAGTAGGTTCTCATGAGTCATCTGTTTTATACTTAGGACCTGTAGTGTATATATGTCAATCCCAATCTCCCAATCCATCCCATCCCCATCTTTCCGCCTTGGTATCCGTACGTTCGTTCTCTTCATCTGTCTCTATTTCTTGGATCCTCTTAATGCTTAAAGGAGCGTGTTTGCCAAGGAGGGGAACACAGAATCAGACTGAAGTTGGGCAGAAATGACTTCGCTTCAGTCAAGGTAACCGTCAATAAGACCACATCATTCTACATGATGTCTGCCACGTCGTTTTTTTCCAGATACCCCTAAAAAGGTTACCTTGAGTATAGGTTCATATATAACTGTCCATTAACTATCAAAAACAATTATGCTGTCTTTTAAAAGCATAATTCAGATACTCATAATGCATCATTTTTATGAATGTTTTGTCCCTGAGGGTCCTAAAAAATATCCTAGGGGGAAAGAAAAAGACGTTGGTCCCTTAGGACATGTGTCAGATTGTCAGCAACCTGCCCAACTCAATGGCCATGATGCTGGTTGCCCACTAAGAGTCTGGAACTCAAAGTCAACTAAACTAGCTCCAAAAGCCTAGAGAAACACATTTCCTGAAGAGTCCTTTTCCTCTACCTGCAAAAAATCCTACTTTTCACAACTGCTTTAAGGCTTCAGTAAGAACTTTGTGTAAAACTAGTCTGTAAATGGTAAACAGCTGCACAAATAAAAGCCTGAAATGGGAGGAAACAGGGACAGGAGAGAAGTTCACTTCAGCCTCCCAAAGATGCTGGAGGTTGAGTGCGTAGGACCGTCCAGCCATGTGGATCTTGCCCTAATTCCTGTATTAACGACTCACTAGAGTGTAAATGGGACTCTGAGCAAGTTATTTAGCCTCTCAGACCCTCAGTTTTCACATCACCACCTAGCTCATAGACCTGTTGTGAGAAATGCCTGCTACCCCATATACAGTAGTCACGGCAGTACTGTCAGTACACAGCAGCTAATAGCAAGCCACTCAAATAGGTACTAGAAAAAAGATCTGGGCCAGAATAGTAACAGGTCACCCTTCCTGAAGAAGTCAAACACCTGCTCATTCATTCTTCACCAAACCTAAAGTCGCCAAGCAGTGGGCACCACCAAAGACAGTGGGGACACAGAGATCAGTAAAACATAGCCCTGCACTTGGGAAATTCAAAGTCTGACGGAGGAGATGGACATGTACACAAAGAATCGTCACCATGTCCAACAGTGGTCTGGAGCACTGGACTTGACCTGGGTAGGGTGGAAGAGGCCTGACAGAGGTGCCAGCGTTTGATCTGAGTTCTGCAGAAAGAGGAGAAGGGCAACCAGTCTTAATTCCCTCCCAGGCTCCTGCTGCTGTTTCCTGAATGATGACCCTGCTCCTGCCTCTGCTCCCTTACGACCCGTGCTTCTCACAGCAGCCAAAGTGAGTTCTTAAACACAGGTGAATAAAACAGATGACTAATGAGAACCTACTGGGAACTCTGCTCAGTGTTCTGTGGTGACCCAAATGGGAAGGGAATCCAAAAAAGAGATACATGTATACATATAGCTGATTCACTGTGCTGTACAATAGAAACTAACGCAACATTTTGTAAAGCAATTATATGCCAACAAATTGTTTTTAATGTGAATTAGATAATGTCATTTGCCTGCTTCACATCTTTCAATAATGCCCTTCTGTGCTCAGAACAGAACCCACTTTCCTGAACAGGGCCTGGAAGACTCTCCGTTATCCAGCCACTGCCCACTCCCCTCGTTCACTCCATCCACCTGCCGGGACCTTCCTGTCCCCTGAACGCACCACACTTGCAGCTCCCTGAGAGATTTGGCCTGAGTTCCCCTTGGCCAGAAATTCCGTCCTCAAAGCTCTCCAAAGAGCCTTTTCCCCACTTTCCAATCAAAATTAGCTTCTGCCCTGGTCTCTCTCTCATCCTCCTTTCATTTTCCCAAAGCTTTTACTATTATCTGAAATTATCTTGCATGAATGCTTGACCCAATTGCTGACTATATGTCACCAAAACACAAGCCCCTGGTGAAGAGAAACTAGACTATCTTGTTCCCTTACATCCCTGTCTTGCAAACAGAAAGCACTCAATAACTACTTTTTGGAGGAATGAAGAACAGCATGGCAGAATGCCCACCTCAAAGGTTAGATGGATTTCCCAGTCCACCAGGGGCTGAGTCAGCTTTTTATTCCTTCTAGATGCAGTTTACCCATCCAGAGAGCATTTTGAGCTTAAAAACAGTGCTTATGGGGAATTCCCTGGTGGTCCAGTGGTTAGGACTCGGCGCTTTCACTGCCAAGGGCCTGGGTTCAATCCCTGGTCAGGGAACTAAGATCCCACAAGCTGCATGGCGTGGCAGAAATAAACAAATAAATAAAAAATAGTGCTTATCATGAGCAATATCTCCTGACACGGTTATCACCACAATTATCACCACATTCTGAATCAAAAGAAGTGGATATTTTTGACAGACTAGGTGTTTCCTAGCACCCAGAGACAGGCAACCTATGTCTGAAAGATTTTAAAAAACAAACAAAAAAAGAGGTGCAGAGGAAGCAACTTCCTCAGGAAACCATGGGGAGGCCCTGGGCCCTCAGGCAGAACGACAGCCATTTAAGACCTGGACAGGGACAGGCCAGACCAGCGCTGCAAAGAAGCCGGCCCACTGCACGGTAGGACCCTGAGCCCCAGGAACCGTAAGAGACACTAACATGAAACACTGAAGGCTTAGGACTTCCTCAATCTATAATTCCTAATTTCATGTCGCTCTTCTGGGAGTTCAATTTGCCTTTTATGCTGACAAGTGGGAGAACTCATAGTGATTATACAACCATGATCACTATTAAGAAAATAGATTCTTCTTAAAAGACTCTAACAACACACAAGCTCCGAAGGCCATTTTAAAGGCATCAGTCATTAGCAAAATATCATTAGTAAACAGTTAAGGATCAAATTGGGCTTCCCTGATGGCTTAGTGGTAAAGAGTCTACCTGCAATGCAGGACACACAGGTTCGATCCCAGGGTTGGGAAAATCCCCTAGAGAAGGAAATGAAAACCCAACACAGTATTCTTGTTTGGAAAATCCCATGGACAAAAGAGCCTGGTGGGCTACAGTCAATGGGGTCACAAGAGTCAGACATGACTTAGCAACTAAACCACTACCAAGGATCAGAATACAAAAATCACACATTTAAAGAACCCAGGGATTGCCAACTCATAGAACATCTATTTTTCTTATATGTATCGTATTAGCCATCATAGTCCTTCCAAATCACATATTAACACATGTATATATGTGTACATATGGTTCTACACACACACACACGGAATCTAAAGGTTCCTAGAAAGACAAAAGGACAGCTATTATGACCCTTAATCACTAATATAAAATCCACCACTTAAACTACTGCAAATAAAAAATAAGCTATGAAGATATATTGTACCGCACAGTGCAGCCAATATTTTATAATAACTATAAACAGAGTATAATCTATAAAATTTTTAAATCACTATATTATACATCTGAAACTAATATAATACTATAAATCAACTATACATCAATAAAAATTTAAATCAATAAAAAATTAAGAAATCCACTACTTTAAATGCATCAGCACCTATAGCCACAAGCTTCAAATTCACAAGTTAGTGTGAATTTCACGCTGGCATTTTTATCAAGGACCCATGTCTAGTGAATACACTAACCTGACTCCTACATTTCAACATTTGGAGATTTATTTAAATCTAACACATGACTCTTCTTCACAGAGTTCTAAGGATCTTCCCTAATACAGGTATCTGTTTCTCTTCAGTGCTTAGATATTTTATTTTTATAGTTCTATATTATATTAAACATATATACTCAGGCATACCCAAATTTTCAGACTAATATAGACCCACGGAAACATAAGTAAATATCCAAGAAGATATATATCTAATATAAGCAGGAGAGAAGCAGAGGCAGGTCATTTTGTTTATAAACAATTATGCTTACAAACCATTAAGGACACTCAAAACCTAACTGCTACAGACAGAAACTAACCCTTTGAAATGATCCGAGTTTATCATACTTTTTGTTCTGAATCATTTTCCCTCTCATCTGGTCCCTCTGCCAACAATAGTAACTAGATGATCTATGAGTTCCTTGCTGCTCTCAATACTGTGATAGCAAATTAAAGATGTACAATGATTAGCACACTTTATCATCACCATGACATAAAAGCAATCAGACTAGTCCTACAGTAAGATCTGCCCAAGCCAGATAGGATCAAAAAAAGAAAAAGAGTTGGGAGTCTTAATGCACCAAATGTGAATGATTAGTCTGTAATGCGATGCTGATGTTCATTTTTAAGAAGAAAAGTAAAGCAAGAAGCACACTGGAATGCATGAAGAGAAATGTCACATGAAGACCAGGAGCTCAACGGGAATGGGCGGGGGTGGGGGTGGGATTCTGTCTGCCCAAGGAGCCGCTCCTTGGGCTTGCCTTGTAACCACCAATCAAGACTTCCTGTTAGCCCTGGGCAGTTTTCAAGCACACTTAATGAAATAGTTATACATGTAAGAAACTTAAGCCCAAATTTGAGCCGGTAACACTAATTTTCTAATAGTGAGGGTGTGATGTTATCCCCCACACCACCTGGACACAATATAGAGAAACTTACAACACACATTCTCCCAGAGAGCATGGTATAACCATCCCACCTCTGCTCAGACTGACATCACTATGGAGAACAGCATCCGTAGAGACTTCCCCCAAGCTTTATCCCCAAGTTAGTGAATATTGGTATTTGCTTTTTATGAAAAAGAAAAAAAAAAAAGAAGAAGAAGGTCAGTATCTTCAAGTGTCGATCTCTTTCATCGTAAGCCATTTCCCAGCTCCAGGAGTTGTGAAGTGAACGCGTCTCATCTGGAAGCCCCTCACCCCCAGCCTGCCGGAGTCTGCGCAAGTGAGACCTAGGAGTCTGTCTTACCTGTAATCTGACTCTGTCCTTGTGGATTAAAAGGACTTGGTGCAGAGTTCAGGGAGGGCCGTGGGTTCTGAGGCGGGACACCTACTCTCATACTGGGATGAGGAATGCGCCCTAAATCACTGAGGCGATCAGAGAACAAACTAGGTTTAGAGTCATCAAGCTTCTGTCTGTGCCCTGGAAATAGCAAATCATAAAATAAAAGCATATTAATTAGCTGAACAATTGACCATGCTAAATAGATACGTGAACATACATACTGGGGGGAGGGAGGGGTAAGCCAAGGAATTTGCAATACTGATCTTTATAATGAAGCATCTGTATAATGTCTTCCATTTCAAAGGGCTTTGTAAACATCATTCCGTGGTTAGTGTCCCTGGCTTGGTTCTGAATGGAGAGCTGAGGGGTCCAGAGGGGTGACTCGGGGCTAAGTGTCAGTGGTGAGGTCTGGACACCAGAGCCCAAAGGGACTCTCTGGGCGCCCCCTCTGGCCTCTTGGTGAGGCTGGGAAGGGTGACCGTGTCCGGGACTGTGTTTGCTCATTTCAAGAAGGAGGAAACATCCAGAAAGTTGAGTCTATGCATGGAACACATACTGGGCCGCACTTGGGGCAGAGACAGAGACAAACACATTTGTCAAAGGGACATTTCCGTGATGTCCATAAGTGACTTTGCCTTTTTTATGTTACAACTGTACCTTATGGTGACTCCCTTCTGAAAAATGAAAACTCAAACTGAGAACCCCTTTAAGAGAGAAACAAAAACAGGCAGGGAAACTCAAATTCTCAAGAGGAATGTGGCTATTTTGTGATATGCCAAAGCCTGAAAGCGTATAATAAACTATGTTTAATCAGAGAGAATGGTTTTTTATTTTAAATCGAGTACTGTGGTTCTGTAAGAGAAATTGAAAAATAGCCTTTGGGTTACCATGGGAATGTGAGAATCCATTATTTTGAAAAAACAACAACAAAAAAAACTTTGCTTTGCCTCTCTTCTAGTTTATTCCAGTATAAAATCCAAGGGAATTCTAGATATTAAAGAACTATGCAAACTGAAATACAACCAAGATACTAAGACTTTTAAAAAATCATCCAATCATTCTTAGCAAAGAGTATTGTATTGCCTTGGTGCAGGTATTAACAGGAAAACATCTGAATCTTGGTGCAATATTAGTTTAGTATAAATCCGTAGAGTGGGACTGTGGTGAACAAGTACCATTATGTCTACTGGCTAAACAGAAATACATTTCATATTCTGCACCAGTGAAGCCCTAGTATGTTGCCCCAATAGTTTAGTAAAATGTTAAGTAACTGAAGCTAATTCAAAGAAGAGCCATTTAAGATGATGACTAGAATAAGAATTTGCAGGAAACAATTAAGGGCATTAGGAGTACTATCCATAATAAAATAAACCTTGAAGGAGCCATTGAGAATGGGAAGGTCGATTCTACAAGTAGCAAGAACACCTCCTCACCCACTTAGTATAGGACAAGAGAGATATATCAGGACAGGGTTAAGCCCAGCATTAGAATTTCCCAACTATAAGCTGTCCTCCTAAGACAAATTCCTTATTTTATTTGCCCCCAAATGTATTTTCCTGTCTCCTTTTTCATTGCCTACCCAGCCCAAAGAAAACAGACAGGAAGCCAAGGCCTGGTAATAGGAGTGTAGCTGTCTCCACAGCCAAACATGTTCCAACTAAGGCCCATTAACTGAAATGCACCCACCACCCTATGTCCTGCCAGTGTTAAGTCTGGGGCGAGCTACAACTGAGGGGCCGAGACTGGGAGAAAATGATGAGGACAAACTAGGAAAGCTCATTGTTTACTGATGGCTGTTTTCCCCACCATTTATGACATTTTATCCAGATTACAAATAGATAGTAGAAATCTAAAGGACCTTCGTGTGTGTCAGTCGCTCAGTCATGTCCGAGTCTTTGTGACCCCACGGACGGTAGCCTGCCAGAAATCCTCTGTCCATGGGATTTCCCAGGCAAGAATACTGGAGTAGGTTGCCATTTCCTTCTCCAGGGAATCTTTCCAGTCTAGAGATCGAACCTGGGTCTCCTGCATTGCAGGTGGATTCTTTACCGTGTGAGCCAAAGGACCTTCAAAGACTATCCAAAATCACTCCCAGGCCCCAGAAAGAAAAGTGCTCACAGATGAAGTGACCGAGGCCTACAGAGATAAAACAACTAGCCCGTGGATCTCAGCTATTGACCACCTCCTGCTGGATCAGGATGCAGTTCAGGTCCTAGCAGACCAAGTTTTCTATACATTGCATGGCACCATCCATGTTGGATCCCAGCATCTCCCTTCCTCTCTCAGCTGCTACAAAGGACTGAAAAAAATTCAGATTGCCCGTATAAAGGACCTGAGGACTAAGCCCTGCAAGGCGTCAGGCTGGTTTTCAAGACAAGCAGAAGCACGGATTCATTTACAAAGTTAATAGCTCACCCATTACCCTAAATAAACTTCCATCAGTACACTTTGCTGTGTCTTACAAGGTTCATGATTCGAGAATTACATAGTACTCATCACACTTAGATCCATGGATTCTGTTGTTCATACACATATCCAAAAAAAAGTATTGGTGTGGTGTCGATACAGCTGTAAACATTAACAAGAAAGCTTATGGAATTGTCTCTGGAAGTTATTTTTTTAATAGGATATTTTGGGAATAGCAGATTCCCTGAGGGTTGAAGGGAGGGCTCCATGATCTCACATGGTTCCTCTATATAGTGGGGCTTTATGGGGGCCACAGTCACAAGAAAAGTTAATGAGCTCTGCCTCTGCTTTCTACAGACCTTTCATTAGGTTTTCATGGAGACCATATGTGGGGGCTTTCCCAGTGGCTCAGATGGTAAAGAACCTGCCTGCCAATGCAGGAAAGGCCAAAGACAAGGGATCAATCCCTGGGTCAGGAAGATCCTCTGGAGAAGGAAATGGCAACTTGCTCCAGTGTTCTTGCCTGGAGAATTCCATAGACAGAGGAGCCTGGAGAGTTACAATCCACAGGGTTGCAGAGAGTCAGACACGACTGAGCATGCATGCCACGCATGGAGACCGTATAAGACATGAACTCAGTACACAGGTGTGTGAGGACACATTTATTTCCTCTGGCGCTTCAAGGCAGTGATAGGGGGTAGTAAGCAAGAATCAAGGACTTTGAGGAGCACAAGCGTGTGTGAGAAGTTTAAGAGCAGGTGCTATCTGAAAAGCCTCAATGACCTTTTGGAAATGATCCTCAAAGAGGAGCGACCAAGTATCTGCAGACACCCTATAGTAATTTGGGGAACGTCTATCTGTAGTTGCATCTGTACAGAAAACCCTGCATTTTTCCTTCTAGAATGTCTGCCCCCTCACAGCCACCACCACGACCACAACAGAATCCTTGCAGGAGAATGAACAGCAGAAGCCAAATGGTGCTTCATCTTTCAACCATGACAAGTACCTGTTACCACCAAACCACATCAGGGTGACACTTGAATGACAGGCTGAAAGAAGAGGTACTTAAATCCTCAGCACCCAAGACATCCCTTCAGAAATCGAGGACTCAGAGGAAAAAGGGTACACTGACTTAAATCAAGGACAGATACTCTGCCATGGTACTGAGAGAACCAAATGTCATCTGAAGGGCCAAAGGAAAGCTTCCCTGGTGGTCCAGTGGTTAAGACTCTGCACTTACACTGCAGCGGGTGTGAGCTGGATTCCTGGTTGGAGAACGAAGATCCCACATGCCACATGGTATGGCCAAAAAATAATAAAAATTATTTTTAAAAAGATAAAGGACCAAAGAGTGGATCTTCCAAGCAGGAGGAAGCTATGAAGAATGGATAACTGCTGTCTTGTATCTGTTGCTATTGCTGCTGGTAGTGGCTCAGTGGTAAAGAATCTGCCTGCAACATAGGAGACTTGGATCTGATCCCTGGGTCAGGAAGATCCCCTTGAGAAGGAAATGGCAACCCAGTCCAATATTCTTGCCTGGAAAATTCAATGGACAGGGGAGCCTGGCAGGCTATAGTCCATGGGGTCACAAAGAGTCACATACAACTGAGAGACTGAACAGCAATAGCAGCAACAGGAAGCTTTGAAAAATATGGATGTCCATATCAGCTCAATTACATGCAGGGCTCTGGAAGAGGAGCCTGGGGAAGTTATTCTTTAAAAGCTCATCACGTAGTCCATCGTGCAGCCGATGTAGAAAGCCACAGCCCAGGATGATCCCACAGCCCCACGAGCTCAAGACCACCAACTCACTCCAATGCCTTCCCCCATTGCTGGGGTGAACCTTGGACTCTATCCAAAGATGCAGGTTTGTGCATCCCTCTGTCTACTTGACTCTCCCCTGAAGCATTTCAAAGGTATCTTAAATGCAGTGTATTTAAGACAAGAATCTTGATTATTTTCTCCAAGAAATCCTGTTCCTCCCTAAGAGCCCCCATCTCAGTAAATGGCACCAGCCACTCCGTCCCTTAAGCCAAAAACCTTGACACCTTCCTGGACTTCCCCTTACCCCTCACTCCCCGCATTCAGTCCATCATCGAGTCGCCATTCCCATCTTGAGAGTCTACCTTGAATCTATTCAGTTCTCTCATTTCCACCAGCACAGCCCTGGCTCAGGACCCCATCAGGTCTCTCTGGGCATCTGCCATCGTCTCCTTCCAGTGTCCCATCCCAGGACCTCTCCATTTTCTGCTTAAAGAAATCATGCATCTGAAATGCTCTCCCTTGATTCTCTACACAGCCCACTCTTTCTCATCTCTTAGACCTCAAGGTGAACACCACCTCCTATGAAGGGTGCCTGGCTATACCCAGAGTAGGCTCCCTCCTGCTAGAGGACACCCTGTTCAATTCCCTTGATGGCTGTCATCACAATCCGTAATCATCTCAAGCACTGATTCATCTCGAGACTGAGTCTCATGAAGACAAGTGCTCTGGCTTGTTTACAACTATATTCTCACAACCCAGTTTAATCCCCATCATATAGTAGGTGCTCAATAAATGTTTATCCAATGAATGAATGGTCTCCTCTTTTAGATAAATGTCTTGGTTTAGAGAACTTTTTCTGTCTCAGGATATTATATTACAACACTATCTTCCTCCCCCTCACCGCCCTCAAAAAAAAGTCTTCCTTTTTTATTTGGAAATCGCATGAATCCAGTGGGCTAGGCTCCTTTTTTAGAGACCAGCCTTTATTGGTGCTTCCTAAGACATTTCCCTGAAGAACATTCATTTAAGTGAAAGCTTCCTCACTTTCTGAAAATGTCCCATTTGCTCTTACTATAATTCTGTTTCTTTTTATTGGCACATAATTGCTTTACAATGTTGTGTTAGTTCCTGCCGTACAACGAAGTGAATCAGCTCTGTGTGTGTGTGTGTGTGTGTGTGTGTGTGTGTGTGTGTGCATCACCTCTCTCTTGGATCTCCATCCCATTCCCCACATCCCACCCCTCTAGGTCATCACAGAGCATCAAGCTGAGCTCTCTGTGCTATAGAGCAGCTTCCCAGTAGCTCTCTGTTTTACACATGGCAGTGTATATGCGTCAATACTACTCTCTCAGTTTGTCTCACCCTCCTCTCCCCCACCCCACTCCCCGTTACGCCCACTCGTCACTATAATTCTTAAGCATTGCTGCAAGTCATTTACAATCACAGAGCTGAAAAGGACAAGAGAGATCATTTAGACTCAATTTTGGAGCAATGCACTTCTTTAATGGATGAGGACTGAGTCCCTGAGAGGGGAGATGACCTGCCCAAAATCGCATAGTTAGTGTCAGGATGAGAACTCAGGTCTTCTGACTGCTGGAGCAGGGCTCTTTTCCCTCTCATGGCCAACCAGCTTATTTTAGATTAAAATGGCACATCATCATTGACTCAAGGGAAATCAAGGTCAAAAATTAATATCAAATGGGAAAAAAAGGAGTTTTCAGAACAAATTTCTTTCAAAAAGTTTAGTGTGTTTGGCTGAATGTGACTTTTGTTGCAACAAACGCAGGAGCGCAAGAAGAAAGCGTGATGGAAAGGTCACAGCATTCACACGTCTCTAGAGATGCATGAGGAACGATAAGTCATCAACCAATAGTCTAACGGCCCCATTCTTCCCCGCCTGGCTCTTTCAGTCCAAGGGCGCGGCTCACCCCCAGCGAAAGTTGGTAATGTTGCCATTAGAACTTCTGCTTTAAAAATCATGCATCTGAAACTGGTCCATGAAGACTCTGAAACTGTGGTATGTGAACTATGAAAGCGAACATGCCATTCTGATGTGACCCATTCTGCCCATTTTTATAAAAGTTGATTGAGCCCGGTCAGAACCTCACGCTCTCTGCACTATATCCACAGCATGATGCGCTGCCTGGGCTACAGCGCCGTCTTGAAGGATGCCCAAGTGTACTGACAAAAGAGTGCCCCTTTCACAAGGGGCGTGCCACGTCACAGCCCACCCATCCTCACGTGGCACCGCAGGGTTCATTTTGCTGGTCACTGGGGCGTGATGCTCCTCTCTTTACAGAAATACTTGAAATTGGTTTTAAGTACTCCTTGCTTGGGACTTCCCTGGTGGCCCAGTGGCTGAAACTCTGTGCTTCCAATTCAGGGGGCCCGGGTTCAATCCCTGGTCAGGGAACTAGATCCCACATGCCACAACTGAGAAACCAGCATGCTGCAGTGAAAATGGAAATCACATGTGCCCCAACTGAGATCTGGCACAGCCAAATAAATTCTTTTTCCAAATAAAAGCACTCACTTCTTTTATTAGATATCTATCTACTTGCATCCTGGGTATCAGGAAGACATAATTTATAAATAAATGTTAACAGGCAGATCTGCACTAAAGCATCAATCAGGAACCAGTGCACATCCTTATTCAGGTCAGTTAGTCCAGCCAGTGTGTCCTGATCATCTACCATGCAAGTCTCACTGGGCATAGTAAGAGGAGGGGGAAGTAAACGTGTAAGAAAATGTCCTCGCCCTCAAGCAGAGCATAGTCTAGTAGGGAAGAAAGCAGAACAATAACGTATAACTGCAAAGGACTGTGAGGCAATCACTGAAACACTACAGTTTGGGGATCTATTGAAGAATTGTAAGTATGGACCATTTCAAAATATTAAGGAAGAGGTGCTTTTGGTAACTAAGTAAGAATACGCCTTTGGCTTTTAGAACAAATAATTATGGGTTAAATGTCCTGATGTTTGGTGTTTCCTGTAAAGTATTTCAGTAAAATAACAAATGAAGCAAATATGGCAAAATGCTATTCATTATAAAACAAGGTGACGGGTATCTGGGGTTTTATGAAATATAATTTCTTCTAATTTTTCATGGTAAAAAAATAACAAAATGCCATTGCAAGAGCAGTGGAGCAACTGGTGTTAAAGGAAAGGGGAAACCCTCACCGATGAGCTCATTATGTCCTCAAAAGTGGAGGAGGATTTCGATAAGCAGAGAAAGGAGAAAAGCTAGCTGGAGGACAAATGATAAAAACTGTCTGAACAGTTATTATATATTATATATTACATACAATATATATTATATATAATACATTATATTATATTATATATGTTAATTATATATATTAATTATATATAATATGTATTATATATAATATTATATATAATACATATAATATGTCTAAAAACTGACCCTGATAATAACTGTCCTGTGATCAAGACGGTGCTGAACATATATGTGATATTAACCCAAACAGAGGCAAACCACCTTCAAATCACTTGACATCTCTCGTTTCACAGCTATACATCCTTTTCAATGATGCAATATATATTTATATATGTTAATCTGTCCTTGTAAACAGATTCTTCTACCCCTTGACCAATAAAGTGACACTTCAGAATCTATGAGCCTCCCCGGCCATGCATTAGGCTTCCCTGGAGGAGAGAGGGTCTGGGGAGATGTGAGCTAATTTCGCTGCCAATAGATAAGTGACTGAATGAGATCTGGTCCAATATCCCAGGGCTCAAGCCACAGGATAGAATCATCTAAGAATTTTGAGACAATGACTTAGAGAGTAAAAAGGAAGTTGGGAGAGGACTTGCAGAGGGGAGAGAATTACCATTTTTCAGAGTTAATAGGTTATATGCAATAGGGATGCTATCCCACAGCAGTTCTGAGGAGGGGGGGACAAAAATGATGCCTTCAATCCTAATCTCTCTACCCTGAAAGTGATACATGATGGAGTGTTTGCAGAGAGGGGTTAGGGGACAGGTTGACTAAGTTTACTAATTTTTTTAACTTTTAACTTTTTATGCTATATTGAGGCCAATTAACAATGTTGTGATAGTTTCAGGTGGACAGCAAAGCTACTCAGTCATACAGATACATGTATCCATTCTCTCCCAAAGTCCCCTCCCATCCAGGCTGCCATATAACACTGAGCAGAGCTCCAGGTGCTATACAGCAGGTCCTTGTTGGTTATCCGTTTTAAATACAGCAGTGTGTATATGACCATCCCAAACTTCTTAACCATCTCCCTCCCACAACCATAAGTTCCTTCTCTGAATCTGTGAGTCTCTTTCTGTTTTTCACATTCATTTGTATCATTTCTTTTCGGATTCCACACATAAGGAATGCCATATGGTGTTTCTCCTTCTGTGTCTGACTTACTTCACTCAGTACGACAATCTCTAGGTCCGTCCATGCTGCTACAAATCAGGTGAACTAACTCTAAAGCCACAGTTCAATTCCAGATGAAATGGAACTTTACCTCAAAGGATAAGCCTTACTCTATCTGAGAGAGTTTGGTTTAGATGCTTTTCCACAAAAGCACCGTAACAGAGACGATGAGACGGACTCCAGGCAGTTCTTAGGGAAGCCATGCCAAGTTTGAGTCCAAACACTTTACTGAGGCTCTAGATTAAAAACCTTGAATTTCTGCATTCCTACATACATGTGAAAATGAAAATACTATTGAGAAAAGTGAAACTCTTCTCTGTTTACATTCAGATGACTACATTTCACTGGTGGTTTGTGAAAGTCTAAAAATTGAAGACCTGTAGCCTTGTCACGCTTGTAATGTTTAGACAAGCTCTTCACCTCTCCCTTACACACCTCCCCACCCTCTGCCCACGCCACTGCAAACAGTCCCAACCAAATTTCCCTGTTTCCATTAATATCACCATTTCCCAGTCTCCCAGGTTCAAAATCCAGCTGAGGTCTCTCCCAACTCTCTTTCCTTGACCCCAGCATCCATCCAGTCAAGCCCATGCCTATAATATCTGCAGCTCAAGTCCATCTACAGGGATGTGCCCCTAGGTTTCGTTTCTACTAGGACCACGCCTAACCTCTCACTTGTGGCTAAGACAAAACAGCAAGGACTGGTTGTTGCCATTCCCGTCTCCAGGGGATCTTCTCAACCTAGGGGTCAAACCTGGATCTCCTGCATTGGCAGGAGGATTCTTTACCACTGAGCCACCAGGGAAGACCCTGTATGATCACAGAAAGGGTTTAATGGAACTCTCTGAGCCGACTAAAAATGAAGAGATAGTTTTCATAATTCCTAAAGTCCTTTTAGTGCCTGAATCCTAACAGTGACATTACTTACCTGCTCCAACCCTTTCCACTGTCTTAAAGTGTCTACTGAATTAAACTGAGCCCCTAAGCCTAGCAAACAAGGACCTGGCCTGGAGAAGATGGTCTCTAGGTACCTTATTAAGCTCTCTTCCAATGGCTCCAACTGTACTGCTCCCAACCTAAGCTCTGTTCACACTGGAATCCTCACAGTTCTTCAAAGAGTCCCCGTGCCTTTGCCCAAGCTTCCTCCTCCACTTAGAATTGGCTCTCCTCAGCATCCACATTGGCCAAATCCCTTCCCAGCCTCAACCTGGTCATCACGCTGTTCCGGTCTTTTCTGTCTCGAGGGCTTTGGTGAGTCTTCTGGTTTCTATCATGGCAAACTGAAATCAGCTACAACTGCTTTTTGTCCACTGCATGTGGTTATGCTTAAGTGTCGTAGGCATTCAGTAAGCATTAACTCCCTGGTGCCTCAGACGGTAAAGAATCCGCCTGCAGTGCAGGAGACCCAGGTTCGATCTCTGGGTTGGGAAGATCCCCTGGAGAAGGAAATGGCAACCCACTCTGGTATTTCTGCCTGGAGCGTTCCATAGACAGAGGAGTCTGGTAGGCTACAGTCCATGGGGTTGCAAAAGAGTCAGACACAACTGAACGACTAACACTTTCACTCTTCCATGAATTTATCTAAAATTTAAAACCCTCATATCTTAGGTTCTCCTGGACTTGACTATGAACCTGAAGATGAGTATCATGTCTTACATCTAGCACTCTAGCACAGAACAGATACTTGTTGAATTAATTCATAAATGGGAACACTGATGTATTTAGAATTCTCTCTCCTTTTGTTCAGTAAAAGTCAGAGAGGAGAGGGGAAAAAAAGGCTGGTTATTGGGAAACATTTCCCACAGTTAAATTGATGAGTCTCTAATCTTTGCTGGGAAAGGCTGCTGAGTCATCTTTTTTCCTAAGACTATGCTGTCTGGTTCAGGTCAAAAACTATTTTGGGACCAGAATAATGAAACAGACTAAGAAACTGTTCGTGTTTAAGGCCTGGAGCTCCTCTGAGCCGCTGGAAATGAGCAACTGTGCCATGCGATGTGTGCATGGGGCCCCAGAGTGCACACAGGATGGCCTATGAGACAAGACAGCCCTGGACTACTGTTAGTGTTTGGCTTCAGACAGAGGACCACAGATCATAAACAAATCCCCTTCCAGGAGATTCTTCTCTGATGGCATTTCAAAAATGAACTAACAGAGCTTCCCTCTGAGGGCCCTTCTTAATCTATAAACCAATTTCTAAAGGAAAAAAAAAAATCATAATCACTACCACATATCTTCAAGGGCCCGCTTTCAAGCCCTTGAACATAGTCAGGCATGTAGAATTCAGAGTTCATCAGGAAAGAAGAGAAGAAGAACAATTTCACCCAAGAGAGGTCTGAAGCCTTCCAAGTCTCTTGGGTAAAAACATAATTATGGGAAGAAAAACATAATCTACTCAAGAGACATAATTACATAGTTAAGCCATAGACTACATAGAAATATTCTAGGAACTTCAGTTCATAGAAAAAAATGTTAAAAGCTGAATTTGCTTTATTTTAATAATAAGAGGCGCCAGTTTAGATCAGTGAGTAAAAAGTTCACTCTCCCAAACTCACATTGAGTCATTTTTTTAAATATAATTAGATGCATGAGAGAGATCATTGAAGGACAGCCTCTTTCAAAATTGAAGGCTTCTAAAGGTTAAAGAATCTAGATCTTTCGATAAACACACAAATGAAAGAACTGTGAGATATTAATTTGCGTGGATATAAATGCAAGTTCCTTTATAACTGTAGATTTGAGGCAAATTCCCATGATCAAAGAATAATGTATCTGGAAGAAAAGACAGTCACCCACCAGGGAACAGCCTCTAAACAACATATGCTTGGCGTACAATCCTTTTTCTTGAAATAAAGGAGTCAAATAAGTTGAAATACCTAAAGAAAGAGAAATTTGTGGGAGGGAAGGAGAAAAAAGAACTTTAAAAATGTAAAGAAAGACCAGATGAAAACAAAATGGAAACATATAAGAGGGGATGTAATATTTTTGAGGGCGGGGGAGACAGAACTCTACAGGGAGCCCGGCTGACTTCAGCACAGCCCCTCTGCTCTGTCCCGAGTCTCCAGTCTGCTCCTGCCTCTTCACCTCTCAGTTCTCTGGCACTTTCTTTGCACTTCCACCCCTGCTATCCGTGACTTTGTCTGCCTGTTTCTTCCAAGGAATGATCTCCACTTGTATTCCCATTCAAAGTCAGATGATATGAATTTGAATTTTGCAGAGCGGGCAGAGAATGTGGGTTTCACCAGATCACATTTTTTATTTTAGAAAAGGAATTGAGGGACTTTCCTAGTGGTCCGGGGGTGAGGACTTCAGGCTTCTACCACAGGGGACACCAGTTCAATCCCTGGTCAGGGAACTAAGATCCCACAAGTCGAAAGGTGCAGCCAGGAAAAAAAAAAAAAAAGAGTGAGAGAGAAGAGAAAAAAGAAGGAATTGATGCCCAGAAAACCCCAGTGACTTGTCTGAAGTCAAGGAAGCAGGTAGTGACCCTGACCTGCCTTGGTCCTCTTTTTGATACACCAGGCTGCCACACTAGGAAAGAAGAAGGAAAAAAAAAAGCTAAGGAAAAGAGACCTAGAAAGAACCAAAGAAGAAAAAGCAGTGAGACCCATAATTCAGATATTTTATTACATTATACCCTGTCTTATTGACTCAGTTTATGGCAACATATCTTGTTCTACTAATTACAACCCAATGTCCACAACTGTCCTTGGGCCATCAGAATCTGCAACGTTCCCTTCAGTTTCTGGGAAATGAACAAAAGATCTCTTTCTCTATGCCTACACGTTACTCCCCAAACTTGGTAAAACTTAAGTGTGTTAGTTCTGAAAACATTTCTTTTGCCTTCTTTGACTATAATATATTCTCACACACCACAGTTTTGTGTTACTGGCCTTTATAGAGACCCCCACTGAGAGATGTAAAGATTTTTTTTTTTACAGTAACGTTGCAGGCAATGGAAATGGTAGTTTCCATAGTTGAACAAAAAGCATCACTGTTTATTTGCCAATAATCCAGCTAAACATGGATGGCATTATTCTTCAAAGAGTCTAGTGACAACTAGCCTACAGACTGTCACGCAATTCCTGGATCCTGGCTGAGTTTCCTTTGCATGCGATCTTCCCTGTTTCTCTTTCATTATTATAGTTTTGGGGCATGTGCTGTGTGACTGTGTGTGTGTTTCAAGCAAAGAAAAAAAAAAAAGGCACTACATAGAAGCAATTAAAAAGTGCAAAGGGCTCCTCTCTTGACATTTGCTGCTACAGCCAAGGAACATCATTTTCAATTTTCCCATTTCTGTAACAGGAAGAAAATGTTAAAAAGTAATAACCCAAGGAAAAAGTCAGCCAGCTCCTGCAGCCTGGTCTTGCTGTGCTGAATGGCAGTGAAGATCATAGAAGAAGAAAAAAGAAAAAGACAAAGCAGAAAAAAAAAAAAAAGAGGGGAGGGGGGCAGAATTTCTTGCTTAAACTGGACCCAGTCCAGCTGGCAAGAAGAGGTGGTTTTCTTAACGCTTGCGAAACCTGATTAGTTTTTTAAAGGAATGAAGAAGAAAGAGATGTAAACACAGCCATTAAGACAGATTTAAGGTACTTAGTTTTAATCTGGTCTAAGGCTTCTCCAATTGTCTGCCGCTCTGCAATTCTCTGCTCCCTAGACATGAATACAGGGTATGTCAGTGTTCCGAGCGGCCAATGCTGTCAGCTGAGCTCTGTGGTTACCCTCTCAGGTCAGGCGTGGAAGGAACAGCGGCTTAAGCAATAATGGATGGGTGCCTGTTACGTGCTGTGTCTGTCAGAAGTCTGTTTTACTACATTAAAGGACTATTGTGTTTATATCTACACAACAGGTCTTAAACAGATTGTTTAAACATGATTAAACAGGAGATGTCTTTGAAATAACCCCCCTAATAAAAGTCAGATGGGTAAGGAACTAAAAAATGCCATCAACAACATTAAAAAATAACAACCTCATTTCTCTCTAAACTGCAAGGGTAACATGATATAAACTCCAAAATAAAACCGTTTACAAGTTAAACTCAGAAAAATTCCCTCGTGGATCAGCAGCCTTTTCCAATGGAAGCGCGTTGATCCACCCATCCATCCACCCTTCCTAAATGCTGTTGCACAATGTAGTACAGTCTTGATAGACAGATAATTGCTTTGTTCAGTCGTGTGTAATGAAGGGAGTCTATTGTGTTAATCTCAGGATTCTTATTTTCTGCAAACTTGGAATAAAGAGCTGAAAACTCTACCTCTTCATTCCAAAACAACCAGCGTTTACTTGCTTTCAGATCTGCTAAAGTGTTCTTACATTCCACTCTGTCACAAAAGGTGCCAAGTATTTTGAGTAGGATCAAGTTATTGTTATATAAAAAGGAATCTAAAGTAGTGTTAAATGGAGTTAGGAGATAGCAAGTTTTACCTTTTTTTTTCAAGGCACAGCAGACTACAAAAGTGCAGGCTTTTCAAATCCAAGGAAGTGGGTTGGTTTCCATTTTTCAGAATTCATCATCAGTACCTTCTCAATGAAAGACTACGATAGAGGCACCAGTTCAAAATATTTTTAAAAATGCCTTCAGGTGATTAAAATCAAACATTTTTTCTTCCCCCAAAGCAGATGTAAAGTTTTAAGGATTTTGGTTTGCTGGCTTCATGCTGAATTATCTAGTCAGTAAGGACATATGAAGATTTTTCTTTGGTCTGCATAAAATGTGTAAAGTATCAGCATTTCCATACATGCATGTATGTGGTTTTAAACTGATATTCTGTCTATTATATGCATACATATATGTATACAGAGAGGGAGAGCCAGTGAAGGGACAGAGTCACTACCAATGTCAGTTCCATGTCCCTTTCCAGAGAAGTAGGATGCTGTCCTCTTGAGGCTCAACCTGCTATATACTCTGCTTATACCAGGACACCATGGCTCTTTTGATTACTGAACACATCATCGGCCTAAGCAGATGCCTTGGTTTTATTTCAGTATGGCACATACTCAAGAATTCCAGGCACTGGAAAAGGAGGAATAGTCTAGAAAGTAGAGTAAAAGCAACGAAAGAACATCATCATTTGATTCTTCCTCTTCTGGGTGCTACTGCTTTCAGGGCCCTTAATGGTCACAGAAATGATATCCTTTCTGTGCCAAGGGAAGGCTCTTCCTAAGAGCCCACTGGCCTAACGGCTAAACAAGTCCAAGAGATTCAATAAAGCTCTGTCCAGTGTTACTGAGGATTGCCCAATGCATATTAAGAAAGATAACCCATGACTATTCGTCAGGAGATTTGGATTCTACGCTAAGAGTAACTTGTGAACTTCTCGGGTACAGAATTTTCTCATCTGTCAGATAACAGACAACCTAACTTCTAATTCTGAGAATCAGTGATGCCACGGACGCCTTACCTGTCACCATGGGTTACATACACACACAATCAGTGAATGTAACATAATGGAATGGTGAAAAGATCAAGCTGCTGTCTGACTAAAAAGCAGAATCCCGTATCTAAATCTGGGCCAGACTTGACAAGGACCAGAACATGGGGAGTGTGTTCCTGGCTTTGCCACGAACTCGATTGCAGAGCTATAGGCAAATAATTTATCATTTCTATGACTCAATTTCCTCCTATGACTCAACTTCCTCATCTATAAAATGAGGATCAAAGTATCTGCATCATAGGGATGTCATCAGGACGAAACGTAATAAAGGTGAGAGTGTCCTACACAGGGAGACGCACACTCGGGGAGGTGTCAGATCAACAAATAATGACAACAGTGTGACAAATGGCACAACTGAGGTCTCAATCAGCAAGGGGGAGTCGAAAAGGAAATGCTTAACTTCCTTGCTGTATAGCCTGGTACTTTCTGACAACCTAGAGGGCTGGGATAGGGTTGGGGAGAGGAAGGGATATAGGTATCCTTTCAAGAGGAAAGGGATATAGGTACACTTATAGCTGATGCGTGAGTCTTCCCTGGTGGCTCAGACGGTAAAGCATCTGCCTGCAATGTGGGAGACCCGGGTTCAATTCCTGGGTCAGGAAGATCCCTTGGAGAAGGAAATGGCAATCCACTCCAGCACTCTTGCCTGGAAAATCCCATGGACGGAGGAGCCCGATAGGCTACAGTCCATGGGGTCCCGAAGAGTCGGACACGACTGAGTGACTTCACTTATAGCTGATGCGTGTTGCTGCAGAGCAGAAACTAAGACAACATTGTAAAGTAATTATACCCTAATTTTTAAGAAAGACAAAAAATAAAAATAAACAAATGCTTAACTTTCAAGAGCAGACAGGAAGGGCTTGCAGAGGAGACAGCACTTGAGTATAAACTTAAAAGGATGAGTAGAATTCAGTCAAGCAAATGAAGATGAAAAAGACATTCCAAACAGAAGGAACAGCAGGTGCAAATACACAGGGCTTAAAAAGCACAGAGTGAAGCAACTTGGCGGAGCTGGGGTTCAACCACAAGGGTACGGGAGGGAGGCGGTGGGGCAGGTCAGATGCTGAATAGCCTTGTCCACAATGTCACAACATCAGAACTTCATCTTGTAAATAACAGGGGACCACTGAGATATTTTAGGCAAGGGAGTTCCACGGGCTGATTTATAGTTTCAGAGGACCACTTTACTTACAGGAGAAAACAGAACTAAAAAACAGTGCTGTTTGAGGCATGAAACCAGTTAGGGAATTCTTTTTATATTATAGACCAGAAAATAAACACGGATGAGTGTCAATTATAGCAGGAAAGCATTTCAGACACAGAACAGAGAAACAGACAACACAGCAGAACAAGAAGGTGTAAGAGGTAAGGCAGAGAGGCTCAGCCTCTGGTTTCTGGTTTGGTCAAACAGGTGAACTGTGGAGAACCTGAACCTGGAAAAAACGGAGGGGATTCCTATTCGGGTGGAGGAGTCTGCTTAAAGTGGAGGAGTCTGCTTAAAGTGGAGGAGTCTGCTTAAAGTGGAGGAGTCTGCTTAAAGTGGAGGAGTCTGCTTAAAGTGGAGGTGGGGGGATCCCGAATATTTGGGGAGACATCCCCTGAAGCACCCAGGGGACATACTCAGGTGGAGATGCCCAGGAAGCAAACCAGAAATATGAGTCTGAGATTTCAAAGAGGATGGAGATGCATTTTCAGGGGTCACAGGAACCTGAAGCCACCCGTGTAAATGACAGGGTCACCCAGAGAATGAATAGAGGAGGGTATCTAAAATGGAATCTAAGAAGGCCAAACATTTAAGGGGTCAGCATGCAAAAGGAGCAGGTAAAGAGGTGGAGTTAGAGGAGGATGAGGGGGTCAGTGGTGCCATGGAAACCAAAGTGGAGATAGCCCTCCTCCTGGAGGGACACAAGCCAGGAGCCACTCTCTTGCAGCTACTTCAGGGGCCCAAGGAAGCCTGGCAGGAAAGCAACCTCTCCTCCTGCTCCAGGGCCAAAGGCACAAAGTTAATTCAGCCACAATGGTAAAAAAAAAGATAACTCTCTTCCATGTCCTCTGTACCCATCCATTCCCCAAGCAACATTACCCACTCCTACGGCTTCAAGTGCATCTCTAGACTCTCCTGAACCTGAGATTCACACTTCTAGATGCCTCCAGGGCATCTTTTTAATAAAAATACCTTCACCAGCTTCACACTGTGCGAGTGTGCACAGTGTCTTCTGAGTGCAATCTTGGTCATGCGTTTATAAAATGGAAAAATTTAATATTCCTTTTTTAAAGGAATACTTTCAAACCTCCCCGCTGCATGGCAATCAGCCACCTCTGGGCCAAGTCACAAGCTGATCTGCGACTCTGTACCTGTCATGGGCACAGGTCAGAGAGTAACCAAAACGTGGTCCAGTCTAAATATCACACTGGGAACATCTAAATCAGCATCCCAGAGGAGTGAGAACAAGACAAAACAGGAAGCAACAGCAAAAATCTCTAAAACTAACCATCTTTCCCAGCATGACTTTGGAGAAAAAGCCTTCCCAAATCTCATGGAGCAGTATATCTGACCACTTCTTAGCCTACCATTGGCACTCCAATAAGCTTAAGAGAAATACAGGAACAAAATCAAATAAACCCAGTCCTTCTTCTGCACCTTCCCCCTTTCTGCAGTCTCACTCCCGGTGTCAATCAGAACGTAACCAACCCTGAAGAATGTATATGGGGATGGAAGGAAAGAATCCATCTGTTATGGATGGAGGCATGGCAGGGGTCCAGTATAAACAGGGCAAGTGATAGCATTTAGAGAACTGCAAACTTAACTAATAAACATATATCAAAGGGCTTTGAAAAGAAAGTCGGAGCCACCAAGTTGGCCTGAAGATCTTAAGGCCTTTTCCTTTTCCCTACATGGACACTGAACTCCAGAGGTTGCTAAATTCTAGAGCAATTTATCATGTCCCTTGAGAAAACATGATGGTCATCTCTACGATTCTGCAATGGGCTTTGTTTCTGTTAATTTGAAAGGAGGCCTTAGACTGGTCAATAGTTTTAAGTACCAGTTCACAGCACAAATTTTCATTCCTTAATACTAATCTGAAAAAACAAACTTCACTGTGTATTTTAAAAGGTAATTCAATTACCTGATCTACTTTGTCCCACTGAATTACCTTCAACTGAGTATCTACAGCGGCAAAGCGCTATCTGAACTTAGCCCTAATGTCAAGGATTAATAAAGAGGAATGTAGAAGGGAATTAAAACTGAAAAATACCACCCCAGCCAAAGTACCAGGCCGTAACGTCCCTCAGTAGGTCTGCAAAGAGTCAAGACAGAGAGATATCTGCTTTTGGATTGGGGGGTGGGGGCAGTTTAGCAGGGGGGAGGTACTAATCAATTATAAAAATAGAAGAGATTTAGTGTTAAGTCTTCTGAAAGTCACTATCTATCTACCTAGAATTTAATATTCAAGAATTTCTGCCAATAAGTTTAATTACTGATAGTCAAGATCCAGCTCACAGGTCCAGTGATTAAGAATCTGCCTGCTAATGCAGGGGACATGGGTTTGATCCCTGGTCTGGGAGGATCCCCCATGTCGTGAGGCAACTAAGCTCATGTGCCAACCTCCTGAAGCCTGGGCACCTAGTGCCCCCGTTCAGCAACAAGAGAAGTCACCACAATGAGAAACCCACACACAGCACGGAAGACCCAGCACAGCCAAAAATAAATAACTTTATAATAGTAAAAAAAAAATCCAGCTCACAGGCCTTCACATGCATAAAACCTTCCCTCCACCCCTCCCCCCAAGCTGAAGCTGCTCCTGAAGTTCCCTTCACTTTGGCTGCCACCTTCTTATGCTTATCTTATGCCACTTTCTCATTTCCTACCATTTTCTATCACACAGGCACAGCCATTTAACACCCGTGCTTTTTCCCCTTATCAGATTGAGCTGCCTTCTGGGCAATCTATATGACTAAGTCATCTGTGCTTTCCCACAGGCCTTTTAAAAGTACATATAGGTAGCTAGGACTTCCAAAACCATGCTTGAATAATAGCCAGGACATGGAAGCAACCAGCGGAGGAATGGGTAAAGAAGAAGGGGTACATATATACAATGGAATGTAACTCAGCCATAAAGAGGAACAAAATAGTGCCATTTGCAGCATGGAAAGAACTAGGGACCGTCAAAGAAAGTGAAGTAAGTCAGAAAGAGAAAAACCAATATCATTATATGTGGAATCTAGAAAAACAGTACAGGCGAACTTATTTGCAAATCAGAAATAGAGACACAGATGTAGAGAACAAACTTATGGATGCCAAGGAGGGAAGGAGGGGATGAACTAGGAGATTAGGACTGACATACACACACTAACAATATCATATATAAAATAGACAACTGATGAGAACCTATCGTGTAGCCCAGGGAACTCTACTCAGAGCCCGATGGTGACCTAAATGGAAAGAAATCTAAAAAAGAGGGGATATATGTATAACTGATTCCTTTTCCTGCACAGCAGAAACTCACACAACATTACAAAGCAACTATACACCAATAAAAAGTACCCAATCAGTGTCTGTTGAATAAATAAATGGCCCAGCGCCTGACAGAATCTATATGCTAACAACCATTCTCTACAGTAAAAAACAGTCCTCATTACAAAAACACTCAAGGCAATAGGAAAGCCCTGTAAACTCACATATCTTGCCTTCTTTTTCTGGATAAGAAATGAAAATTTGGACTTAATATCTATGAAGCACTCGCTGGGCGTCTGACACGTAAAGAGACTTCCAAACTTCTTAGTATTTCCAAGAGCCAGATAAAAGCTCTACAGATTCTTATCCTATTTCAGACTTACTAACAAAAACGAACAAATATCAACTTTTCTTCCTCTTATAGCAAACACTAGACAGGAAGCCTGCCCTCCTCAAAAAAGATAAAATGCACAATGATTCATCACAATGTACACATTGTACTGTGTCCTTAAACACTGAAATACACATACATGTATAATGTAAAAGTGTTACGAGCATTATTTAATATATTTACCAACCTAGTTCTCCACCTAAATATTCCCTTAGCCAGTATGCAAACCATACTCTAATTCACTTTACCTTTCCCTCCAAGACAGTGACCTCCAGGGCATATCAGTACTGTGGCAAGTAGTTCAGAGGAAAATGTTACAGCCACTGATGCTGGACAAGGGGAAAAAAAAATAGCAAAGCAACCGAATCTGCATTAAAGGTTTGGGCAGACAGGATGAAATTATCCTGTTCTTAAGATGTGCTTCCAGGGGACTTTGCCAGCGATCCAGTGGATAAGACTCTGCACCTCCACCAGGTTCCATCCCTGGTCAGGGAACTAAGATTCCACACGCAGCACGAAAGTGAAAGTGTTGGTCGATCAGCCGGTTCCGACTCTTTGCGACCCCATGGACTGTAGCCCATCAGCCTCCTCTGTCCATGGCATTCTCCAGGCAAGAATACTGGAGTGGTTAGCCAGTGCAGGCAAAAAAATAAAATCAACATTAAAAAAAAAAAAAGATGCGCTTTTGGGGTTGACAAATCACACGTTTCACTGGATTAAGAGCATTTTTTTCCTTCTTATAAGAACAAAATCCCTTGGCCCAGATAATAATTCAAAGCATCTATACCTGAGATGTTTGGACCCGCTGCAGCTTGGGGGGCCTCGTCCTAAGACCTTATACCTGTTGGCCATGATGGCATTAGTGAAAAAGGCAAGAGACCTTCTGACATTTTCACAACTGAGCTGGAGGCGGAAAACCTGACATTGGTTCTCAGACATATGTGACTCCTTTCAAGAACTCCTGACTCAAAATTTCAGAGGGAAGTGGCCCTGTAATAACATCTCTTCTGAGAATAGTGCCATATGGTTTTAACAGAGGTTTATTTCCTGAACCCAAAGAGGGCTGCTGATTCTCAATCCAAGGAAAATAATTATGCAGACAATTTCACTCTATTACTCTCAGTGAAACCCATTCTGTGTGGTCCACACATGCCTGCTGACACCTTCAAAGAGACATTAAGCCATTTTTATGTACCGTACCTTTAATGGGTAGAATGCAAGGGAAATTTCCCTGAAGATTAGCACCTGTCGCCATGCATAAGGCTCCCCCACTTTGACTCTCATGTGTTAATACTCTGAGCAGGTCAGGAAAAAGGCAGGAGAGATGAACAGAGCTTGCAAGTAACAGCTAATTATCAGTCAGATAGGAGGGCAAATACACACACAGACAGACACACACAGACACTGAGAACCTGAAATCCTGCATCTCCCAAAGTCAACAGCAGAACTTCTGGGAAATTACTTCAGACACAACTGGCAGGTAGGAGGGCTGGCGGAGGGCAGTTGCTGGGGGGAGGCGGGGAGGAAAGGGGGACCACTCTCTTAAGTAAATGTTCACAACATTCAACTGCTAACCTTAAAAATAAAATCAAAATCATAGGAAAATAAAATCCTTCCAGTGCCAGAGACGAACAACACAAATGCTGTAAAAATAAAGACTTCAACCAAAGAACACAACCATTAAAATATAGCGATCTCAAAGGAGACCACCCTTTAAGCCTAAGAATATTCCCCTAAGAACAGAATATGCCAGGTTGCCCCTGAATCTGAATTTTATTAAAGTGGTTGGCTAGGAAATGAACTCATTTCTCCCTTTCAGGCAATTAAAGATCACTGAGTTTGAACAGGAACCCAGGAAAACTACCTTTCATTTTGCCAGCATTCTTGGCGCTTTGTAGAAAGAGCCTCTTTCCCCTATATTAGCGCGTTTTGCCTTCCAATACCTACCACCTCTCTTTGAATCAGCTGAGAAACAACCAAAAAAAAAAAAGTAAAATTTCTGGAGATGTCCACAGGAATTTTACAAAATTGAACCAGAGAGAGACAGAAAGTCAGAGACAGAGCGCTGTGTACAGCAGGCAGTGTCCAGAACCCAGAGGCCGGGAAGCAGATAGAAGCAGCACAGTATTCAGCACCAGGCAGGCCAGGACTGTTTTCTTTAGACTGCCTCTACGTCGTGCCAAGAAACAGACGGATGCTGCTGAAAGAATATCTTCCACAGCTGGGCATCTGGGTTCTATGACAGACAGCCCTGCTCCTGTGTGTGGTCTGTAGAATATATCGAAAGCTTGGGAGGGAGTTCTTGGCACAACAGGAGAAAAACCTAAGGCTGTTCTTTTTTGCGGGGAGACGAAATGAAATTCCAACATCATACACACCGGAGTGAAACTTTGCCTCTGTTGCCGACACCCCAGACCTAGATTTTGTTTCTCATTTTTGACCCTGGGTCTGCTGTCTACTGATGGATTGGGCAGACAAATCTCTCCACTCACTTTCATTTCCAACAAGACTTTTACATCTCTTTTTTTTGCGCCAACCAACACTAAGGCATTTTTCGTTTCGAACAATCCAAGGGAATGTTAAACAAACTGGAAATCTTGAAATTCCTTAAAAACAGAAACAACAGGAAACAGCCTCACCATGCCTGAAAACTATGTTGCCAAACAGGTTTTGGTTGAGTCTTCTTAAATTAATATATATATATGACTTACTTTCCTTGATCAGATTTATTTCCTTAACTCTCTGTGTGTCTCTCTGTCTCTCTATCTCTCTCTCTGAGTTGCTCAGTCATGTCTGACCCCATGGACTGGAGCCCGCCAGTCTCCTTTGTCCATAGGATTTCCCAGGCAAGAATAGTGGAGTGGGTTTCCATTTCCCATTTCCTTCTACAGGGAATTTCCCGGACCGGGGATCAAATCAGAGTGTCCTGGACTGCAGACAGATTCTTTACCCACTGAGCCATTCTTAAAACACTGAACTACAAGGAGATCCAACCAGTCAATCCTAAAGGAAATCAGTCCTGAATATGCACTGGAAGGACTGATGCTGAAGCTGAAACTCCAATACTTTGGCCACCTGATGCGAAAAACAGACTCATTGGAAAAGACCCTGATGCTGGGAAAGATTGAAGGTGGGAGGAAAAGGGGACGACAGAGGATGAGATGGTTGGATGGCATTACCGACTGGGTGGACGTGAGTTTGAGTAGGCTCCGGGAGTCGGTGATGGACAGGGAAGCCTGGTGTGCTGCAGTCCATGGGATGGCAAAGAGTCGGACATGACTGAGCGACTGAACTGAACTGACCCAAGTTTTACTTTGACAGTATACTGGCTGAAACAACAGAGCAAGAACAGAGCCTAATAAATAAAGCCAGCCTCTACTGTGTGTCTTTCAGAGTAAAAGGCCAGAGCTCAATAGAGAAAAAGAAGGCTAGCCTGGAAAATTAACCACTGACAGAGAGTAGCAGCCAGCTTCCATTTAGGATTCTTCCTTTAGGATTGACTGGTTGGATCTCATTGTAGTTCAGTGTTTTAAGAATGGCTCAGTGGGTAAACAATCTGCCTGCAGTCCAGGACACTCTGATTTGATCCCCGGTCCAGGAAATTCCCTGTAGAAGGAAATGGGAAATGGAAACCCACTCCAGTATTCTTGCATGGAATAATACGACACAACCTTCTTGCCTAGTCCACTCAATTAGCTTTGAAGATGCCTGTACCAGGTGTATAGGTATTGCTTGAGTTCCAGAGAGGGAAAAAAAAAAAAAAGCACATTACACAAACCTTGCTTAATAGGAATTTTAAAATAGAATAATACTCTGATTTATATCCATAAACATCACCCAGACAGTAGCAATTTTGTACAAAAGCCATACATACTTTTTATAGTCAGGAATTCCTCTAATCTGGATCTGCTTTTTGATATAACAAATTTGGTGAAGCCAATGCCTAGGAATCACTCTCCCCCAATTTAAAAACTGAGACACTTTTGCTAAAAAAGAATGGGAGGGTATGTGGATTTCCCTGGTGGTACAGCATTCAAGAATCCACCTTCCAATACAGGGTACACAGGTTCAGCCCCTGCTCAGGGAACCAAGATCCCACATACCGTGGGTTTACACCATAACTAGAGAGGAGCCCATGCAGACAATGAAGACCAGCACAACCAAAAAATGAAAAAAGAATGGGAAGGCAGAGTATTCTCCCACCCCTACTCCCGACACTCCAGTGTCCCCCCTCCTAAGACAGCTCCTGGGTTGGTTTTCGATTTTCCTCAGGTTCTAACTGGCAGAACTGAAGAACTATACCATTTTAATTCCCACAATACCATTATTATGTAAGTTTTTGTTAGGTCCCTATTTTGGGGACTTGAATCCACAAAACGTATAAAAATTTCCCTTGGGTGGTAGAGGTAGGAAGTTAATTTGAATCCGTTTCATTTCTATGGAAACTTCTGCCCTCCCAAAAGCCATGGTACCTGCCAGAGTCCTGAGCTAAGAAATGTAAAAAGGACAGTGAGTTTGGGGCATGCCTTCAAAGAGGTGTGTTAGGAAAAGGAACAGGCCTGGAAGTGACAAATGTTTAATGCCCTACTTCCACGTCACAGACGACACAGTGTCTGAGCGCCAACGGAAGCGCCTAGTGACCAAGAGGTGTATTCCAGGCACCAAAGAAAGACAATCTGATCAAAGGACCATCGTGGACTCAGAAAGAGATCACAGTGTTTTTTCTGAGTATCAGCGTCCCCGGTGATCTTGTCCCCAGAATCTGAAGAACTCTGATCAGTGTCACTCCTCTGACATGTATACATTTCTTTGTAATCTCCGCTAGCAAGTATTTCTCAACTTTCCAACTCTACATGAGGTCCCTGAAGACAGAGCTCACCTTTATTCTCCATTATATCTCCCAAACCTACAAGAAGAGCTGGTGTTTCATTGACTGGTTTGGACAAAGTCGAAGCTTTTTCTATCATATGCTCAAATGCGTATGAGTCAAGAGATGGAAAGGAAAGAATGAAAATTGATCATGTCATTTGGCCGTATCACTTTCTTGGATCACTTTACATGGTCTTTACATTCAAAGACAAATACTTTCTACTTCAAAAAAACATGTTAACAAAGAGTTGTTCATTTTCTCACCATCCTCCATAGTAACAATGCCTGTGTTGATGAGTGTTATGGCTTGACTCATAATTTTACACATGAAAACACAGCCATCAAAACTACAGTTTGCCAGAGTGCTGTAGCTGGATTGACAGAAAAAAGTAATATCTACTTTCCAGTGGCAACGGTGGTGTGCAGTAGCTTAAATGTGTTTTTCATTGTCGAAGGGGTCTGATTTCTTTCATACGGATATTGTTAGGGGGCCGAGGATTGGTGATGGAGTTAAGATGACAGAAAATGAAGCCGTGGCGGGAGAGACTGCACAAATGCTTCATGCGCCTCTAGTTAGAGATGAAAGGTGGGTGGGGAGTGAGCCCTGGGCTTTCCAAGCTCATGTCCTTGGAGACAGATGCTCAAAAATGGAGTATGAAGAGAAAAAGCTGAAGGCATTCAGTTCTTGGAAATCTTGCTTACTCTTTAGAGCGTATGTGTTAGAAGTCGATCTTGAGGGAATTACCCATAGTGGTTTTGAGGTTTCTGAGTAAAGAGGGAAAACGAGGGAAATTGCACGAGCATCCTGATCGACTTCAAAAGTTGATTTTATCTGCACATTTCAGAACTGAATGAAAAAGAGGCACTTTATCCACATTTTCTCTACAATATTTGAATGCTGGTTTAATTCTGCTCCAAACTCTCACTCTGGATAGAGAATGGTCTTATCTTTAATAATAATCCCAACAAACACACACCGTAAATTATCACAAATATTTATGCAGATCAAACTTATAGACCCATAGACGACTGGTGTGCTTTTCTGACATTAACTTGTACTGTGGGAAATTTATGGCCTGAAGGTAAAATGTAAATATCACTTAAAAAGTAAGTTTTAAATACTAGAATCAGAACCAATCTCTCATTTTGTTTTCCTCTTACAAATATTCTTTACAAACTATCCATTCATTTACCCAATAAACATTAGTTGGGTATGTACTATGTATAAGGCACTTTGCTACAAACACTGAAGAATATATATATGGTCTATATCTTCAAGGATCTTACAAGCTGGTAGGTGAGATAATACCTAGACATAAGTGTGTACTTAGTTGCTCAGTCGTGTCCAGCTCTTTGCAACCCCATGGGCTATAGTCTGCCAGGCTCCTCTGTCCATAGCGATTCTCCAGGCAAGAATACTGGAATGGGTAGCCCATCCCTCCTCCAGGGGATCTTCCCAACCCAGGAATCGAACTGGGCTCTCCTGCATTGCAGATAGATTCTTTACCAGCTGAGCAAGGAGGGAAGCCCTAGACATAAGTAACTAACCCAAAGCAATATATTTTAAAAACAGCAAAGTGTTGCAGTCAGAGTGTTACAAGATTTTAAATGCCAGACATTCCTCCTAAAGAAAAGCTTAATGAAGTAGGTGCCATTTGAGCTAGAGAGGTGGGTGAGGTTTCAAAAGATGGAAATGGAAGATGCATACTGAAAGCAAAGGCACAGCATGAAAAGAGATGCATAATCAGCCAAGGACCAGGCCCATTCAGGCAGCAGTAAGAACAGCTGGGCTATAGCCGTGCTTCTCACAGGGAGCGCCAGCCCCGGGGGAAGCTTGGTTTTGACGGTCACATCATTGAAGATGCACTCCTGGACTTCGGATGTCAGCAGTCCTGCAGTGCATGGGGATAGTCCTACACAATGCAGTTTCCCCACATCCCTCAGGACTTTTGGAAAATCCATTAGGCATTCAAGTAGGTGAAAAAATCTGGTTATAGTTACCTGACCCTACAACCTAACTCTACTTAAACATAAAGATTTTTTTTTTCCTCAAGTTTTAACACACTGGATTTTCCAGGAATAAAACTACCCAGAAGTCAAGGGAAGAGAACACACTTTGGTTAGGAATTTTACCAAGAGCTGTACATTTTAGAAAATCTTTAACAGGGATGTCATTCTGGGTGTCTGAGTCTCTTAACACACAATCTGGATCGATCTTAATTTGTAGCTGCCACACGTGAGATGGTTCTATACAACATTCAAGCAGCTGGTTAGTTCGTTAGTTTTCTAGCCTACTCTTTCCCAAGTATTTAGATACTAAAATATATAAACATAACTTTGTTTTAAATTAAGTTCCTTGATTTTTCCCTTTCCTTTATACTTCAATCCTAATATTGTATTAATTTTTTGGAAGTGATAGATAGATAGATCTAGATAGATATAGAAAATCTATGATTTCTTTTCAGAATAGTAAAGGGAGATTATTGGAGTTTTGTTACAGGAAAAAAAAAAGGGGGTGCCGGCTTTAATACATCTGAGAACTACTAGACTAGAAAGTGTATAAGAAAGTGAAGGGAGACGTAAAGATAAGACAGGGCCAAGATGGGACACATAAAGATAAGATGCTCATGGCTTTGAGAAACCTGCAAGTGACGGGGTAACGACTAGAGCCCCACAAGGGTGACACAACGGAAAGCCATCGTGGTGCGATGATCAAAGCCTCTGGGCGAAGAGGACTTTAAGGGGAAAGAGACTGACGGCAACAAGAACAGTGAGTGACCCTGGCATGTCACTCCCATTCCTATGCCAACACAAGGAAGGGATGGTTTTTATAAAAGGATTTTGCGGCATTCGTTTCAGGGATAAAAAGATGGGGAAATTGAAGATGGTTAGGAAGAAAGATAAAAGATTTGGAGAGGAGGACTTCTCTGATGATCCAGCGGTTGAGACTCTGCCTTTCAATGCAGGGTACATGGGTTCAATCCCTGGTCAGGAAGCTAGGATCCCACATGCCTCAAGGCCAAAAAAAAAAAAAAAACCCAGAATATAAACAACAGAAGCAATATTGAGGCAGGTTCAATAAAAACTTGAAACATGAGAGAGAGATTTAGGGGCTTATCACAAAATCAATGTGATTGCTTAGATGAGCGGGCAAGGAAACAGAGAGAGGAGAGCCAAGTTCAGGGCTATGGGTGACTTCAACTTGTGGGAGGAGGTGGGAGTTTAAAAGACAAAGCGCCAGAGGAAGAGGAGCAGTCAGACAGGCGGGAGGAAGCCTGAGTAGGATCCAGCAGAAGCCAAGGACAGGGGCAGAGGACGTAATCGAGAGGGTCAGTGCCTGGAGAGGCCGAGGCTGGAAACAGGGAGGAGGCGGCCAGAGGGAGGCGCGGGTCCTCCCAGCAGCCGAGCGGAGGCCGGCCTGCCGGCGGCCAGGGGTGAGTGCACGTGAGGAAGCGGAGGTTACAAGCCTAAGAGGCTCTTTCCAGAAGCTGGGTGGCAAGAGAGAAGAGAAAGAAGGTATTCGCTCAAAGAAGGAGGAAAGAAAAGGATGTCTTAGGAAGGTAAATCTGACCTGATAAACAAAAAATGTGGCAGGGACTGGTTTTCAGTTTCTTTATCTGTTAAATAAATGAAGTGAGCCTCAGTGGCCTTAGGTAAGACTTTAAGATTCTCTGATGAGCCGCTGGGACAAATCACATTGGGTCGGAAACGAAGCCTCGAAACAAAAGTCTTGTTTCGTGGAAACGGGATTTATCTCTCCCTGAAAGTGAAAGACAGAAAAACAAATGTCCACTCCTAGGAGGCTCCTTCTACAGACTAAAAGGCACTGTAATACTTGAAGGGCTCCCACACCCACCAGTGTCCAACTCGTTGTGACCCCGTAGACTGTAGCCCACCAGGCTCCTCTGGCCATGGGATCCTCCAGGCAAGAATATTGGAGCAGGCTGCCATGTCCTTCTCCAGGGGCTCTTCCTGACCCAGGGATGGAACTCAGGTCTCCTGCATTGCAGGCAGATTCTTTACCATCTGAGTCACGAGGGAAGCCCATGCCCACGCCCACCCATGAAGAGGTACCAAAAGTCAGACTGGCCACCTTCTCAAGAGACCTGACAGCCCGCTGCACAACGACGTCCCAGCCTGGCGGGAGCTCAGGCCCTGACGCTGGTGCTGGATTCCAGTCCTGGCTTTGCAACCCCCTGGGTTTGAGGACTTGGTCGTGTTCCTTAACTTTTCTAAGCCCTTTCCTCTTCTTTCACATTTACAAGTGTATTTATTTATCTATGCAAATTTTGGCCACACCCTGCAGCCTGTGGGATCTTAGTTCCCCTACCAGGGATCGAACCCACACCCCCTGCATTGAAGTGTGGAGTCTTAACCACCGGACCGCCAGGAAGTCCCACATTTAAACTGAGATCACACCAATATTCAGTCACAGAACTATAATGTTATATAACATAAGGTATTGTTATTGGCATTCTTAATATCTCAGGATTAGTGTTCCTGCTGTAGTTTAAGAGGTACGAAACTGAGGCATGGAAAGATGCAGTGGCTTTCCTAAGCTGCAACAGATGCAGAATGGAGCACAAATTTCAAAGCTAGCAACACAGTGACCACACCAGCAAGTCCAAGTTCCTTCTTAATTAACTGAATAGTCTGCCCCAGCTCAGATCAACAAAGTATTGATAATGATCCACAAGGTAAGTGTGGTATCAAAATTAGAGCCCTTGAAGAATAAGACTCTTGTGACCGGCGATATTTATTCTCTTGCTAAATGCATCGCCTACAACCCCTAAATGTGTTCAGTCACTTCAGTCTTGTCGGACTCTTTGCAACCCTATGGATTATAGCCCATCCAGGCTCCTCTGTTCATGGGATTCTCCAGGTAAGAATACTGGAGTGGGTTGCCGTGCTCTCTTCTAGGGGATCTTCCTGACCCAGGGCTTGAACCTATGTCTCCTGTAGCTTCTGCATTGGCAGGTGAAGTCTTTACTCCTTGAGCCAGCTGGGAAGCCCCTTAAACCCCTAAAGGACATGTAATCAACCATGAGAGAGGAATATTTCAAAAGAAAGGATTAAAAAGATGCAGTATTTTGGGGCTTCCAAGCTCCCAGGGCAGGGGTCCCAGGTTCAATCCCTGGTCAGGGAACTATATCCCATGTGTTGCAACTAAGACCTGGCACAATCATTTAAATAGATTAATAAGAATCATAATAATAAGCAACATTTCCATTCCACCAGCCTCTTCTGATCTTGGAAGCCTGACCCACCTTACCCACCAGACTAGTACGGGGTTCAGGGAGAGAAGGACTTCCAGGATCTGGTGTCCAGGGGAGCCCAGCTGGCTAGGCACTGGGCCCATCTGAAAGTGTTCCATGTGACCAGGGGACACCTCCAGCGTCTCTGGGGACTCACTGTCCCCAGTGTGTTTTTCTCAGGACTAGGACCCCAACTAGAATCACTATAGGAACCTGGAGCTTTCAGAGTACCTATGTAATGCCCATAAGGAATGGCCTGGCCAAGGCTTATAAACATGTCACAGCACAGGTGATCTTAGTTCAAAAACAGGCCCCAAAGCCACTGGGTAAATAAGAAACCACAGCAGAGACAAAAGAAAAAGTGTCACATATAAACTCTTTCGAGTTCATAAACCTCTTATACGTACAAAAGAGAGCAGGGCTTGCACACTAAGCATCAACGAGGCCCTCCTTAGACTCCCCTCGTGTCTAAAAGCAGCGGTGCAGCTATGTTACAGACAAACGTCCCAGATATGTAAGAGGCTGACGGGTCTCCACGTGCAACGAGACAGACTGTGATTCACGCCCTGCAGAGGCCGTGTCCAGACAAATTTAAAAAACTGTAAATCCAACTGAGACACAGTCAGCTGCCTCAAGTTATCAAAATGACGTCTGTTGTCACCAAGGATATGATAGAATTCATTAGGGTGAAATGAGCAAACTGAAGCAAGAGGCTCTATCTATCTGTTCAATCCTCTACAGGTTCTCAGGGAAGAGATCCCTCTACTTTCGGTAAGAGTAAGTGCTGGATAATGCTGTGACACTGGTCTCAGCTGGTTCTTCCAGCTCTGTAAAGAGCAAAGGAAAGGACACACAAGTCTGGTTTGAGGCAGCTCATGCCAACCAGGGGCCACTTGGAGATACAGCCTGGGGAGGCTGACACTGATCAAAATGAAGCAAAGGATTTGCATTTCATTTCACATTATTCTCAGGTCATCATCCAAGTACTTTAAAGGGAAAAATTAAATGCTTATATGTGGGGTGCTTTCTTGGGTTAAGCAATCACTTCACAGTTCATTTACTCCTTCTAAACATTAGAGTTAACTAACACCTGCCAGGTACTGAGCCGGGTACCTGTACATTAGGATAAAAAGACCTAGTCCCCAATAAACAACCTATAGAAGTTCGTTTGGGAGCTCAGCTATCTCTGTTGTTGAGAACATTTTTCTAATTTTTAACACAATTCACCATGAGTCCAATTTGTTGTCCAGTGGGTCTTATCCCATAAGTTAATAAAGATAAAAACATTTCTATTAATTAATTAATTTTCAGGATAAAATAAAGATTTGGATGCAAATGTTTCACTGTATTTTTCTGGCTGAAGAATAACAAACTGAGCTACCTCTTCTTGCCAGGGAATAATTACACTGAAAGAAAAAAAAAAGAACAAAAGTTAAGAGGAGAGAAAATTAGTGTTTTAAGAAAAGCACTGGACTTCCCTGGAGATCCAGTGGTTAGGACTACGCACTTCCACTACAAAGGGCACAAGTTCGATCCCTGGTTGGGGAACTAAGATTCTGCATGCCACAAGATACAGCAGAAAAGAAACAAAAGGTACTTGAATAAATGTGAGCATCACTGTATCAATTTCTTTGCTTTACTACTATGACACAGGCCGAGGGAATCCATCAGTTTTAACTCTACTGGCAAGACAAAAGGGGAAAAAAAAAATACCCAATATGCTAAATGAAATAAAGACTAATGTGGGAAGGATTTTTTTTTTTCTCCCCAGCTAGAAAAGAAGTATCTCCATCCTTTTGGAATAGTATGGGAACGTAAAATGCCTTCAGGTCAGCCTGTTTAACATACAACCCACCTTAGAGTGTTTTTCACTGACTTAGTCAATTCACTCAATCTTTAATATGCCTGAGGACGGTACAAACACTTCCCTGGATAGACTCTTCCTCTTGCTTCTGGGTCAGAAGATTCACTTTTAATGGAGAGCAAGGGCATCGTTCTCTTTCCAGTAGAAGGTGTCACCCTGTATTTCGTTTCCTATGCTCATAAAAGCAGACAGGAAGACAGAGAAGTGACCCAGGAACTAAACCATTTGGTGAGGACCCCTCCTCTTTTGGGCTTCCCTGGTGGCTCAGAGGTTAAAGTGTCTGCCTCCAATGCGGGAGACCCGGGTTTGATCCCTGGGTCGGAAAGATCCCCTGGAGACAGGGTCGCAGAGAGTCGGACACGACTGAGCGACTTCACCTTCACCTTCCTCCTCTTTTAAAAGGCACTGATCAATACTTGATAGAAAGAGAAATTGGCTGTGATACGCTCCTGTTTTGGCTCAGATCCACAGTGACCGCAGTTCTGAGAAGCTCCCTGTTTCAGTGCATCCTTCACACAGTTCCAGATGCGGCTGACTTCAGCCTCAGGTTCTGGCCACTCAGTACAAGTCTGGGCTCAAGCAAGTAAGTAACTTGGTTCTTTCCGACATGACCACAGAGACACGATATTAGACTACGGCTCATAAAAAGTGTGCTCATGGGTGATGCTTTCCGGACATCAATGTCAAAGTTAACCTGTAGTTGATGCCTACTCACTTGCGTTCAAATTATTTTGCTCTGAAAGGGAAATGTTTACTCTTGTACACATTTGGTTTCAACCTCTGAAACCATTGCTTGAAGTTAGTCTGAACCACTGAATGTCTGCTTTAGAACCCAAACCCAGGTCCCTCATTTTAATGACATCAATTAGAAGGATACTGTCTATAAAATTCTACTGTGAATAGTTGCGTGTTGTCACCAAACAAGCCATTAAAACCAGCGCCCCAGTCTTGATGAATTACTTAAAACTATAGTTCACAAATTAGGGAGTGTTCATTATCTCATGCTTAATGCTAGTTTTTAGCCAATTTAAGGGTTCTCTTATTCATGTGTCTGTACATTCTCACCTGATCTCCAGGTGCACTATTCGATGGTCTTCTACTATGACCATCTTCTACTATGACCACTGTTATGTGGTCATCTGATAGGCTCACCAGTACCAAGGAGGAGCAATGAATGACGGTGGACCAGGCCCCCTGCCTTCCTGTTCCCTTTGTAAGGATCAAACCAGCACTTCCCACAGGATTAGAAATAGAAAACAGCTTACTTCACTGATATAAATAACTCTGTAGTGCCCTTCATTGAGCCCTAAAACCTTTCATGTATTAAAACGAATTTCCTTAAGACAGACTGTCAGAAATGGAACCTTTTTTCCCCTTTATGTTGAATCCGTGTGTCTCTGTGTGTTTTATGTATCTTAATTAATATCTTCTATTTATAACATTTACTTGTATGAATGTCAAACGAATGGCGGAGTGGGGGTTGAATTTAATAGTATTCTAGTTTGACAAGCCAACTCAGATCATGCATTCTAACCGCAGCTGCCATGGGAACATTTTTAAGACTCGTAATTAATGTCTACTGACACATCACGTTTTGGGTTTTTTTTATTTTAAACTGCACCAAGAAATTAATATGGCTAATTCATTTAACAGATCTTACAGACTGATGGAGCAAACTATATGACAGGCACAGAAGAATACACAGGATCCTGGTAAGATATAATCCCTCACAAAACACAAGATGAAAAGAAAAGGAAATTTAAGCCCAGTACTCTCACAGCTTGGCTTCCTCCCACACACTTCCTGCCACCAAGGGTATGCAGTCCATGCTGAGAAGGGCGCCTGGAAGAGGGCCCAGAGCAAGGCCGAGAACAGCAGCAGCACATAGTAGGTGCCCAGTAAACACCTGTCGCCTGTATGGAGACGCCTTCCTTCTGCACGGTCCTTCTCCACAGTGCTCATGCTGACGTGAACGGCACAGAAACTCCCAAACAAGAAATTTTAATCAACGCCGACTCTCATCACACTTGGGTCGTGGAAGGACCTTTCCAGCTGGCCTCCTTGGCCCCCTATATTCCTCACCTCCTGTTTCCTCTTTGCCTTTGGTTCCTCCTGCTTCCCCCACCAAACTCAAACATCCCCCTTGCCTCCCGATGTTGAAGCTCTTCCATAGACAAGCAAAATTTACTGCCATCCTTGCATGTAGAAATCTCAAGCCTTCCTCTTCCAACCTCTCCTGCTGGCAAACCCCCAGAGCCACCCTCCTGCTGCCCCATCAGCTCAGACTCTTCTGGAGCCCGCCCGGCCCCAGATCCTCCACCCAAGTCTCCCCATCCAGCTGATGTTCCTCTCCTCCCCTCCATGCATGCTCTGCTCCACTCGGGCCTTTCTGCTGGCTCCCTCTTCACACCACATGGTCCCTCCTTCCCGGTGCCTTCAGTGAAGGTCTTCAGCTCACCCAGTCGTGCATACTCACTGTCTTCAGGACTCAGCTTCCTCCAAGTCATTTCATCTTTCTTTAGGATTTCTACCACACACTAAAGATCCAAGACTCTCACATTTATGTTGCAGCTTACAGTAACAAACTTATTAGACAGGATTCCCTATGATCACCGTTAGAGGTGGGTTGCGTTATCCTCATTTTTCCGCTGACGATGCCAAGGCCCCAAAAGACAAGAGTTTGTTAAGGACACTCTCCCCTGAAAGAGGGGCCCTGGAGCTTCAGGTCTGTAACAAAGTCCTAAAGGTCCTCCTGATTGTGCCACCTCCCCTTCTGGGTCCTCCCCACTTCCATGATCCCCTTCTGGAGAACACTCTCAAAGGCTGTGAACCTTTCAGGATTTCCCTAGAGGATCAGGGGTTAAGAATCCTCCTGCCAATGCAGGGGACCCAGGTTCAGTCCCCGGACAGGGAAGATTCCACACGCTGTGGGGCAGCTAAGCCCATGGGCCACAGCTACCGAGCCCACGCTCTAGAGCCCGTGCTCCGCAGCAGGAGAAGCCCCCACCAGCCACAACTGGAGAAAGCCTGCGTTGCAGAAACCAAGATCCAGCACAGCCAAAAAATAAATACATAAAATCTTTTTAGAAAGGCTGTGAACTTTTAAAATTCCTTCTCCCTACCTCCTGTCCTCTGTTTCCTCTTAAACTTTATCAAAGCATCTTGTGAACCTATCCTTCCACAGACATTTCTTTTGCCAAGATCACCGATGGCTTCCGTATGGCCAAACCTAATCAACAGTATCCGACACGGTCAGTGACGTTATTCCGGAACCGAGTCCCCAGCTTCCTGGACACCACACTCCTCGGGGCTCCACCTACTCGCTGACTGCACCCTCTCAGTTTCATTCATTGGTCCCTTCTCCCAGTTGCAATTTTCAAATGTTGGAAGCCACCCCAGGGCTATGTCCTTGGCCCTCTTCCCTTCTCTATCTAAAAATATTTATTTCAGTCTCACAGCTCCAAATAGGACTCCAGATCCATTCTGTTGCCTGAACTCCAGATCCACAGTCGACACCCAGATGATCTGGGCCTTCCAGCACCAGCCTCTGCCCACAACTCCCTCTTTGGCCTCATGGCCTGACCCTTCCCCCTTCTCTCTGCTACAGCCACATTGGCCGTCTTGCCCCTCCATAAACATGCCAAGGAGTTGCTTCTCTGGTGGTCCAGTGGCTAAGACTTCACATTCCCAATGTAGGGGTCCCGGTTTGATCCCTGGTCAGGGAACCTGATCTCAGATGCCCCAACTGAGAGTCTGCATGCCACAACTAACCCTAGAAGAAGAAGAAGAAGAAGAAGTGAAGTCGCTCAGTCGTGTCCAACTCTTTGCGACCCCATGGACTATAGCCTATCAGGCTCCTCCGTCCATGGGATTTTCCAGGCAAGAGTGCTGGAGTGGATTGCCATTTCCTTCTCCAGGAGCACAACTAACCCTAACCCTAACTCAAATAAAGATCCCACATGCCACAACAAAGACTGAAGATCCCACGTGTCACAACTAAGACCTGGTGCAGCCAAATAAATAAATAAAATTTTATTGAAAAAAATAAAAAACCAACATGCCGAGTAGCTTCTTGATGCTTTTGCTCTTCATATTCCACTGCCTGGATCCCTCCCCAAATGTATAACTTGATTCAGGTCTCTGTTCAAATGTTATCCATCAGCAAGGCCTGCCTGACTTGCACAAAAGAGGACCCACCTCCCAGGGTGATCTCCATCCCCTGACCCTGCCTCCATTTCCTTTAAAGTGATTATCACCACCCTGCATATTTGCATACTATATATGTATGTGTTTGCTTACTATCTCCTTCCTCCAATAGGAAGCAAGCTCCATGAGGGAAAGAAATTTGTCTCTTTTCTTCAAGACTATCTCCCTAATCAGGGTTCCCAGGTGGCACAGTGGAAAAAAATCTGCCTGCCAATGCAGGAGATGCAAGAGACGTAGGTTTGATCCCTGGATCAGGAAGATCCCATGGAGTAACAAATAGCAACCCACTCCAGTAATCTCGCCTGGAGAATTCCACGGACAGAGGAGCCTGGGAGGCTACAGTCCACGGGGTTGCAAAGAGTTGGACACGACTGAGCACACATTCCCCCTAACATCTAGAAGAAATTTCTGGCATATAGCAGGACTTAATAAATATTTGTTGAAGAAATGAACATATGATAACATCACATAAATGAATAAGTATAGACCATCCAGTCATTTAGTAATTACAAGTGTTATCATCTGAACCATATTTCAATTTCTTAAGAGCAGAACCTTCTGCCTTACATTGCAATGTGTATGTCGTTGGTATAGTTGTGGGTACACAGCAGGTGCTCAGTAAGGACTGTGGCTGTCTGACTGATTTGAGCAATGCAGAGAAAAGCAGGACCAGAATTTCAAGGATATTCAGCAAGTCATTATCTTTAGGTAATTCTGTGTGTGCAGATTTTTATGAAGAAAATGAACTGACAGATCCCTGCCCTGTGGGAATATAGTGGTATGATACTGAAAATGAAAAACCATAATGTATGTAGAATTTTTAAAAAAAGAATGTAAATGCACCCAAGCTGAAAGAAATTCAGCTAAAAGATAGGAGGATAGCGGTTAAGGTTAAAGAGGAAATGTGGGATTTTAACTAAAGAAATCTAGAAAGAAATATGAACTGAAGAATGATCCATACAAAAGAGGGAGGGGAATTAACCCAGAGAGAAGGAGTAGGTAGCAGTTCAAAGCTACAGGTGCTGGCACTTCCCTGGTGGTCCACTGGCCAAGACTCCACACTTCCAGTGGAATGAAAATGGAGGACCCTACATGCCGTAACTAAGACCCGGAGCCACCAAATAAAAAAAAACAGACATTAACCAAAAAAAAGCTACAGGTACCTGTCAGGGTTCAGAACCAAAGAATGCAGCCCCACATCCCTGTGGACAAGTTTGCTCTGAGAAAAGGAATACGAGGCTTTGCATCAGTGGCACCACTGACTTCAGACTCAGAATCGTTAACAAGAGAGCAGCTGCTCTGGAATTTCAAGGCTTTGGGAGGTTTGGTGATGTTTCCAGATCTTTCCTCAAACTAGCCACTCTGTCCTGCCACAGATCACTACCAATCAGTTTTATCAACAAAAGGAATATGTGACACCTGACAGGTTCATTAAGCTAACTACTAGAAGATTCTGCTAGCAGTCGGCTATTCACATACTTTTAATGGAATTTTTTTTTTATATCAGAGAGGAAAAACAACAAGAAATTATTTTTGTTGACTTAATTTACATGGCAAGAAGGACTGGAAACCGAAGAAGGGCGTACTATATCTGCCATTGAACACATAGTTGGCAGTGAACAAAGGTATAATTTGTGGAGGTTATCATAGCTGGTTCCTTAGTAACTCAGTATTTCTTTGTGGTTTTTCAACATTACAAAAGTGAGGTAAGAATTCTCTGTATTAGTTTCATCAAGAATTCAAGATGCTTAACATCTTTAAGGTACACTGCCTCTGAGTTAGCACTAGACTGTTTTTATTGTTTGTTGTTTGTGGGGAGGAGGGGGATTGTTTTCTTGTTTCTTGTTTGTTTTTTGACTGTACTGCCCAGCACGTGGAATCTTACTTCCTCAACCAAGTCTAGAATCTGCAACTCATGCCTTGGAAGCACGGAGTTTTAACTCCTGGACCACCAGTGGGAAGTCTTTGGATTGACTGTAATTTCCTACCCCAGAACACATCATTGCGTCCGTCATTTGATCAGAGCATCTTTATTTGTCCTAGTCCAGGCCTATAAGCTGGAAAAGGCGATGGCACTCCACTCCAGTACTCTTGCCTGGAAAATCCCATGGACGAAGGAGCCTGGTAGGCTGCAGTCCATGGGGTTGCTAAGAGTCGGGCACGACTGAGTGACTTCACTTTCACTTTTCACTTTCATGCATTGGAGAAGGAAATGGCAACCCACTCCAGTGTTCTTGCCTGGAGAACCCCAGGGACGGGGGAGCCTGGTGGGCTGCCGTCTATGGGGTCGCACAGAGTCGGACATGACTGAAGTGACTTAGCAGCAGCAGCAGCAGCAGCAGGCCTATAAGCTTCCTTGTTTTATTAATAGGGGAAACACACTTTCGAATGACCTCTGCAAACTTCCCCAGAGCTCTGGACCACAAAGACTGACTGAGCCTCTTATTTTTTCCCCTCCGTCACAGGCCCTCCTCGGCCAAGGCATCATCAACCTGGCTTATTTCTTCTGCTTGGTTCTGTGGGACAGACTCCCAACTTACATAAGAAGTCAGACACTAGACAGGCTGGTTTCCTTTTCACAAGCTCTGAATAAAAAATAATAATAATTCAAATGATATTTCCAGGTAGATAAAGTAGCTTAACACAGAACATCTGTGAAGGATGCTTCTTCCTTTCTCAGATATCCTTATGAACTGAGGATGTGTTAGATTTCAGAGATTTCTAAGAAGTTTGAATCTACGTGGTATCATATTCACACTTCTAGAACTTCAGAAATAGGAAAAGCCACTGGTAACCTACTCCAGTACCTACTACTTCCTCAAAGGAAGATATTGACCTTCCTTCCACTTGCCCTTCACCAGACACCCTCACTCCCAAGGAGATGGGCCAGGAGAGAATGAACAACTATTCTACCTGCTGTCTGAGCTCTCCCTGTAGGCTTTTTCTGTTGGGGAAGACAAACTACTGTCTTTCCCTTCCAGTCCTGATAATGCGTGAGCTGCTATACTGAAGAGACCGTTGCTTTCCCTACATTTGTTTTCCTTCATTAATTGGTTTAAATTGGCTTTTTTTTACTTGTACTTGATTCCTACTTACTTTGGGGGGGAGGGGGGGAAA
>NW_011495047.1:6137211-6162308 GCF_000754665.1 Bison bison bison
AGGGGGGGAAAGGCTCATAAAAAATAGTTAATTTTTCTAGTTAGAGTAACCTAAACTTATTTTGACTGTGATAATGTTTTCTGCACTTTCCTTTTCAATTCTCAGCAGGAAACTTTTCTTGAATTTTGTTTGAGTCAGACTAAGCTGTATTTAAACATTAAATGTTCAACTGAGATGTGTGACCCTGGGCAAGTCCCTTAATGTCTCAAGGCTTCTTCCTCACCTGCAAAATGACATTTTCTCAGCCTACTTCACAGGGTTATTATGAAATCAGAAGTTAACGTGTTTGTGTGTATGCGTGTGTGTGTGCACTCAGTTGCTCAATCGTGTCTGACAATTTGTGACCCTATGGACAGCCCACCAGGCTCCTCTGCCCATGGGATTTTTCCATCAAGAATACTGGAGTGGGTTACCATTTCCTTTTCCAGGGGATATTCCTGACTCGGGGATCAAACCAGCGTCTCCTGAGTCACCTGCATTACAAGTGGATTCTTTACCACTGAGCCACGTGGGAAGCCCCTAAGTTAACATACACTTTGGAAAAAACACAAATATAGCATATGAGATCCTAAGCTAAGGCACACAGAACCACTTGGAAGGAAGACACATGGAGATGGAGCCTCCAAGACGTTTGAAAAGAGACTCAAGAGACCCTCAAAGCATGATTGTGGCGCCCAGCGTAGCACAGCTTGGTCATTTAGCATACAGGGCGTCACATGAGCACCTATAAAACAAAGTGAAGATGAAAGGAGAAAGAGACAAGAAGAAAAGCAAAAGCAAGGAAGAGAAAGTACAATTAATGCAAGCTCTTTTCTGAGACAGGCAACTATATTTGGAGATTAAATAATCCCATGAGCTATAAAATTTTTAAAGGAACCAGAATAGGAAATTTTACACTAATTTTATAAGCTAATTTCACAACTTTTATCTTTAGTAAACAGAAGATTTACCATTCTTATATTAAAAATCAAAGTGAAGCCCAATTCCTTCTAATAAGTAAAAAAATAAAATCAGCTTAGAGGATATGAGCAAAATTTTAAAATAAAGAGGGCAAACAACTATGCATATACAAAAAATATACACTTAGGAAAATATTAAAAGTAAAGACGTCACAGTATAAACTGGAGTCGTCTTTGGTACTGAATTTCAAGTGACTTTTACTTCCTTCTTATACTGTTTGCGTTTCCTGAAATTTACAACAAATGTGCTTATATAGTAATTAAATTAAAACCAATATTACTGTGAGTGGATAAATAAGCTGTGGTATATCCAGACTGTGGTATTTGGCGTTACAAGAAATGAGATATCAAGCCATGAAAAGACAGGGAGGAATCTTAAATGAATATTACTAAGAGAAAGAGGTCAATCTGAAAAGGCTACATATTGTGTGGTTTCAACTATAGAAACCACTAAGAAAAAGAAAAAGCTAAAGATATTAAGAAAAAGATAAAGCTGTGGAGGCAGTGAACAGGTCAGAGATTACAGGGTTTGAGGAGAGGAGGGGAGGGATGCCCAGGTAGAGCTCAGATTTTTAGGGCAGTCAAACTACTCAGGATGAAATTATAATGGTAGACACATGTCATACATTGAGAAAATCTACAGAATGTACAACCCTGCGTGAACTCTAATGTAAAGTAAGGACTTTGGGTGATAACAACATGTTAATCAACATAGGTTCATCCACTGTAACCAGCTCCACTCTGGTGGAGGGGCTGCAGCGCATGTGTGGGAGCAGAGGGTATACAGGAAACCTCTGTACCTTCCTCTCAATTTTGCTCTGAACCTAAAACTGCTCTAAAAAAATAAATCTTAAAAATAAATGTTATTTCAGTTCAGGGTTTTTGAGCACAAGCTACTCATTCTCCTTGCTTGGCCCTGCGATAAACCTTCCTCTGCTCAAAAAAGAAAAAAAAAGAAAAATCATTTAAAATTTAAAAATGGGACATCCCTGGTGGTCCAGGGGCTCAGACTCTGCTCCCAATGCAGGGGGCCCAGATTTGATCCCTGGTTGGGGAACTAGATTCCACATGCCACAACTAAGACTCAGCACAGTCAAATAAATAAACATTTAAATAAAACGTAAGAAGAAACAGTGGGTAGCACTGAACATCATATTCCCACAACATTCCCATGTGTTCTCATCAAATCAACATACTTTCCACAAAATCTAAACTACCAAGAAATAAAAGTATTAATATTTCTCTACCATGGCAGAGCATTTATCCATGGTGGCATTCACAACTAACAGGAAAAGACAAGTCTGCTATAGTCCATGAGCATATTCATCTCCTGCGACTATTAATAATTCCAATTTCTCTAAGAAGATAAGATGGTGAGGCAAAGCTCAGCAAGGCTCAGAGGAGTCCCAGGTTGTATGCTGGTGGTCACAAGAAACTCTCCACACCCTGCTGCTACTGCTAAGTCACTTCAGTCATTTCCGACCCTGTGTGACCCCATAGACAGCAGCCCACCAGGCTCTCCCGTCCCTGGGATTCTCCAGGCAAGAACACTGGGGTGGGTTGCCATTTCCTTCTCCAATGCATGAAAATGAAAAGTGAAAGTGAAGTCGCTCAGTCATGTCCGACTCTTCGCGACCCCATGGACTGCAGCCCACCAGGCTCCTCCGCCCATGGGATTTTCCAGGCAAGAGTACTGGAGTGGGTGCCATGGCCTCCTCCGCTTCACACCCTAGTCCTTCACACGTCACCATGAGCTAAGGACACCTCAAACAACTACAACAAATACGTGCATCTAGCTTTGTCTTAACCTCTGATAGAAATTTCTGTAAAGTTTCCCTTCCAAATTACGCACAGATAGTCAAAGCCTTTATTATCAAGCAGAAAAGGGAGCTTCCTTGGCAGCCCTATGGTGAGGACTCTGTGGTTTCACTGCTGGGGCCTGGGTTCAATCCCTGGTTGGGGAGCCAAGACTCCACAAGCCTTACCATGCAACCAAAAATAAAAAATTTTTTTAAAAAAGCAGCAGAAGAAGTATGGACCTGAAGTCATAAAACAGAGTTGACTTTCTTAGCGTGAAGGACGTGGGTCAGTTAATGCGACCCCCATGAGGCCTGTTTCCTCATTTATAAAAGAGAAGTTAATAGACATAAGGCATCCAGCACAGAGCCTCATGAACTAATGAGCATTAGTTTTTGTCCTCCCCAGCCCTCCCTCAAGGACGGGCACATAATTTAAATTAGATGAGCTTTATTACACGCCATTCAGCTTTGGTGGTTCAATGGGTAAGCTATCTGCCTGCAATGCAGGAGACCAGGGTTCGATCTCTGGGTCAGAAAGATCCCCTGGAGAAGAAAATGGCAACCCACTCCAGTATTCGTGCCTGAAGAATTCCAGGGACAGAGGAGCCTGGAGGGCCCCAGTCCATGGGGTCACAAAAGTCGGACATGAATTAGTGACTGAATAACAAAAATCATTCAGCTTTGGGAACCTTTCTTTAAATCAAATGAACTTGGAAGGCTATTTCCTAAGGCAGAGCCGCGCTTCTGTGTTCCAGTCAGATGAAGTGATGTAGAGCAAGGGAGCACAAAGGTGTAGGGCAGGAAGCAGGTCTGGTGCTGGACGAAGAAGGGAAGAGAAGGGAACGATGGGATAAACTGAGGTAACGTCAGAGATGCAGGGACTGAATCCTCACGGAGGGCCCTGAAAGCTCTAAGGAGATGCACATGTGGCCAGAGAGGGGATAGCCGACAACAAAGCACAAATAAATCACAAACTTCTAAGTCACTAAAATAAAAGCTGGGACCCTGCTCGTCTTCCTTACAAATAACGGCTTTACTTCCTGACGTGTTCAAAAAATACTGTGACTACCCTTGGCTCGATTCCCGATCTTGCTGTGGCTCTTTCAAGTTAGGTTCTCAGTTATTCCTTCAGCACCCAGCATTCAGAGGCTCTGACACAGAGCAGTCTGGCTATTAATGATTGCCTAATTAATGTAGAAATAAAGGATATATGTATATATAAATGCTGACTTTTCTTCCTAAGGTTAACGTATTTAAACTACCAAAGTAATCATGAACAAAAGGGTCTAAGTATCAACATTAGAATTCCATTGCATTGCTAGAGGTACCTCGTTAAGTGTGTAGAGGTCTTGGGATTTCAGATTCTACTGTACAAATAATAATATTTTAAAAAGCAGTTCTTTTCTATAATTTACAAACCATGAGGCATCCAATAGTCTGACTCAATGTAGAGGAGACTAGTGTGACTACACAGGGTGAAAACCACCAAAATCCATTCCCAGAACTGGTCAGACAGTATCAGGGACAGAACTAGAAACAGTGTTTGCCTCTAGTTTGCCTTCAGAAGCTCTTTGTAGTAGCAAAAAAAAGTTGGCATCCAATATATTTTTGGTGCAAATTATTACCTTTTCAAAAAGAATGAAAGGAGAGGTATATAAATGAGCCAGAAATGCCACCTATTCCTTCAAACTCAAGGCTCTCCCCCATCCCCCGTAAAAGTTTTTATTTACTGATGTATTTGGCTCATCCTGTTGAGTGCCTAGCTGAGAGGCTCACAGCAAAAGTGATAACAACCAGAGGCATCTATCTAGATCATCAGATTTCCTTCCTCTGGTCAGTGTGTGCCACAAATCTCATGCTGCAAAAGCGACATCTCATCTTTCAGTGTCAGATTTCTTCCAATTCCGTTGCAAACTTCTATTCTATTTCAGTTCCCCCAACAAAAGAGAATGCAGAAGTGGTGAGTCCCCACCACATAAGAGCTTCTCCTGAGCTGTCGCTGATGGTAGAAGGTGGACCCGCAGCAAAACCCGGATGGTCGGTGCAGCTACCTCGTGTCCTATTCTAGTACTAACTTCTGTTCACATGCCAGCACTGGGCCAGTACGTGACAGACCAACTACAGTCAAACTGAATCCCCAGTACAACTCCTAGATGGACTGGATGAGAGCAAAGAGCAAAGGCACATGTCCTATTTGGGGTTTTCCAGCGACTTGGCTCCACCAAGGAACTGTGGCCTCAGAGCTCACAGTACATAGAATCAACACAGCATAGAGTAAAAGGAGGCCAGGGGACTTCCCTGGCAGTCCTTTGGTTAAGACTCTGTGCTTCCATTACAGGGGGCACAGGTGCAATCACATCTGGGTACTAAGATCCCACATGCAGCAAGCGGGTGGGATGCCCAAAATACACTCTGTAAATCATAAAACCAGTATATATCCTACATTTTGGTCCGTCTATGCTTTCCTAATTATAGAATCCTGAAACTCCTATATCCCTGGTCCTAGAAAAATTCCCTTGCTATGTCTGATCTGTGCCAGCAATGTAGAGTTCTAAAAATACCCAAGGAGACACCCATGTGCGAACTTCCCCCAACCCCAAGAAGTGAGCAAAGCACCAGACCTTCCACTGATAGACTATCCAAATCATCCACTTTTGCTCCCTTAACATCTTCGAACCTTTACAAAAACCTTTGTCCTTCTTGGTTATGTTTTAGACATTACCACGGCAGTGTGGCCAACCTTCTATGAAGCGCTGACCACTGAAAGCTCTCAGTCTGTCTCTTATCACAGCTTTCCTAAAGGAAGGGGAGGTTGGTTCACAAGTGTTAAGTCAAGTCCTCAGGGAAGAAAGGAACTCACGAAAGAACAGATAACCACACAGTTTCTGTGGACACACCAATGGGTCTTCTGCTGCTTCAGCTAAACCAGCACAATCAGCTTAATCCCTGGGGAAATACAGTCAGCCCCAGTTCACAGTATTTCAAAAGTATCACAGAAAATAAAGAACAAATGCCCTTCCACTGCCCACATACGTATAATGGAGACTTTTCCCCTAACAAAGAAGGATTCAGAAGAGCACTCTTTCTCACAATAGGAGTATACCAAACCTCTTGTCAGTTGCTTTTCCTTCCCACTATCCATCTCTCGGCTTCGAGAGCAGAAAAGAAGGGCCACTGACTCCCTTTAGGTCTCCTTTTCCTATGGAAAAGACAGCTGTAGTTTTAAGAACCCTCAGAATAGGGTTTTGAAAATAAATCATCAGGGCGTGAGGGACACCCAAATGTAGAAATCACAAAAATAACTCAATTAAGTCCCAAAGTGCCAAAGCCACTAAGAAAATATCACAGACAAGGAAGAAAAGAGGCCAGTAAAAGGAAACGGGTTGTGACTTCTGACCCAACCGCGGGCTGTGGGTGGCTCTCCAATGGGCAGTGATGCCTTGGAAAGGTCAAATGTAGTGGTTCAAGGGTCTAAAAGTACTTAATGAACCAAGGAGCGCAAGTTATTTTGGGAGGAAAGAAAAATATGTTTTCTGAGTATTTTTCCTTTCCTCTAGCTTAGCACCACACCCACCTAACCTTCTTCCCAGTCGCGTCACCTGTCTCAAAGTCTGTTTCTTTGGTCTCTTTGATTATTTCTTTTCCTTTAGAGAAAATTATATCCACTTAGCTCAAAACAAAGAACCCATCTGAGAACACTATGTGTGTGAGCTTTGTTTTTTCACCGTTGCATCAGTGCTTGAAGCCAACCATCTGCAGGTGGGCTAATTTATTATTACAAAAGTTGCTCAGACAGGTATTTAATCAGTGAAAGAGTGGATTCAGAAATACATTTTAAAATGAAAACCCTGACACTTGGCTTCCTTGAGAAAGCTTAACCCAGGAAGCAGGACTCTTGGCTTCCCTGCAGCCCCAGCTCCACCGTGGAAAGCAACGGCGTACACAGTCAGCCCTTCTCAGATTCGCTCTGCTCGACTTCTCCCCTGCTCTGCCAGCTTTTAAATGCATGAAGGTTTCTGTTTTCAGAAATAAATCCTGCCTATTTCCCCTCTCCTTCCTTCTCCGCGCCGATAAATTCCTTGAGGGTGATTTTTGGATTGCGTCTCTTGAGCTACAGGTTATATGAACTTCGGGGTCACCTGGAAATGTTTTTAACTTCTCCCAGTAGGGAGGGAACAGAGGAAAATGAGTCGACTTCCTAGAACTCTACCTTCTGAATCTGGCATATACAAGTCAAACAAACCTGAGTTTTTCTAAGGATAAAACGATCTCACCCTCACGCGGCCCCAAATTCTTAATCATGCATCTCTTGTGATTATCAAGAACAATTTTTTTTTTTTTTTTGCCATGTGGCAGATCTGTTCCTCTTTTTCGTCATATTTTTCTCAATTAAAGATTCTAATGGCCATTGAAGCAAGACAAATTACCCTCATCATTTATGTCTACAAACCTCTGTGACTCTGAGCTTCAGAATTATAATGGGAAACAGAAATCATGACTTTGATTTTAAAAGCAGAAAGGTGGCACTTTGTTGCACTTGATAAACACACAGAGAATGACGAAGAGGGAAGGGATTTGAAGGAGAAGCCCTCCAGTCAAAATCCTCAGCCTTCAGCGACCTGTCCTATTTAACAGTTCTTAGAGTCCAGAAGTTCTTCTTTAAATCTAACCTAAATCTATTATGCTTCAGTGAAAACCTATGCTGTCTCTGTGCCAGAAACAAAACAGCTGGTCACCATACACAGCTTAATAACTCCTCATAATTTCGAAGTCTGTTATTAAGTCATTTTTTAGTCTCCTCTTCTTGAAGCTAAATAATCCCAAGTCTTTCAACTTATCCTTATAGGTTCAATTTTACAATCCTTTAATCATCATCAGTGCTTTTCGCTAAACATTCTTACGTTTTCCATGTTGCTCTTATGTTTTGAAACCCAGTTCACCTTTGGAATTGCTTCTCGCCGTCCCCAAAACCCCAGGACTTTTGTGCATCACACACACCCCACAGGATGTACTCGAATAGGAAACCTACTGCTTTGTTTGGGTTCTTTTTGGTGAAAACCTGCTCTTACAGTTCCTTCTTTAAAGAAAACGTGTTCTTTGGGAACCAGTGTTTATTCCCACCCTTTCTTCCTCACCAGAGCTCTTCACGGCCTTTCTCAACCCACTTTCCCCCAACAATCCTGTTACACAATGAGTATCTACCTAATCAGATACGCTTATTTAAACCAAGTTGTTAACCGAAAAATGTCTTAAAATATGCTATGCTTTACTGATAACATCTATGAAGGTCCTGTCCTCAAAGTCTTAACTCAGAAAAGAATCTCCGGCACCCTTTGCCTTGAAGCCTCTTCTCCACTCTTCCTATAGCTGGCTTTGTTTCACCCTCACGTATCTGCTCTGAGGCTGTGTCCTTTCCAGAACACTCGAGAATAGGCTCCCGATCCTTCTTTACTACTAGATCAGTTCCCTTTACAGAACTGTCACAACTTGCAATTAGATGCAATTACAGATGAAAGTTTATTTGCCCATTTCTTGTCTGTCTGGCCCATAGAATGGAGGCTCCTCAAAGGTGGGGTCACGTCTGCTCTGCTTTGTATGCCTGGAACCTGGCTAATGGTACGCATTTGATTTTTGAAGGAATTAATGTCTCCACTGCTGGAAATATTTACATTTTAAAATATATCTGGGGGGAGGGGGATTGCACGACGGTAGTAAAAGGTACAGACTTCCAGGGGACTTCCCTGACGGTCCAATGGTTAAGACTCTATGCTTCCAATGCAGGGGATGTGAGTTCGATCCCTGGTCGAGGAACTAAGATTGTGTAGGGTGTAGCCAAAAATAAAAAAGCAAATTAAATAAGACAGCCTATCCCCAAGCTCTCTTTAAAAAACTGGGGAAAAAAATGTTTTACAAAGGTAGAGACATCCAGTTATAAGAGAAACATGTACTAAGGATGTAGTGTACAACATGAGTGATAATTAACATCGTTATATGTGCTCTATGAAAGTGGTTGAGAGAGTAAAGCCTAAGAGATCTCATCACAAGGAAAAAACTTTTTTCTATTTCTTGACTTTTTAATTGGAAAAGACCCTGATGCTGGGAAAGATTTAAGGCAAAAGGAGAAGGGGACGACAGAGGATAAGATGGTTGTATGGCATCTCCGACTCAATGGACATGAGTTTGAGCAAGCTCTGGGAGATGGTGAAGGACAGGGAAGCCTGGCGTGCTGCAGTCCATGGGATCGCAAAGAGTTGGACAGGACTGAGCAACTGAACAATAACAACAAGAGACAATGGATGTTCACTGAACTTATTGCAGTAATCATTTCATGACATAGGTAAGTCAAACCATTATGCTGTAGACCTTCTAGGCATTCAGTGCTGGGTGTCCATTATATCTCAATAAAACCGGCAGGAACAAACATCTCTAATTGTCATTTAAAAGGCTCTGTCAGCTGTTACAAATGGGGGTGGTATTTGAGGAGTGGTGCATGTAGTGATGAGACAGGGTGGTGGGAGGAAGGGGCCCTTCTCGTGTCCATCGAGTTAATCATTCAGACAAAGCCAGGATCACAGCCCCCCAACAGAGAGAAAGCTGCTGCCTCTTCCAAGACATTAAAAAACTGGAAACTGTGGTCAGTGCCACCATCTTCCTTCTGCTCCTTAAAGTAATTAATCTCATTTCCAGTCATTCTTTCTCCTTTCAGCGTCAACACACTCACACCTCTTGTAGCATTCCATCATCTTTCTGGTGCTACATCTTCATGGCTGATCCCTTCACAGAAGCACTAGCATTTCATTTCTATGAAATTTAATGAATGATGAATATTATTTATTAATATTCAGGCTATCATTGGCAGTGGAAATCTTTGGAGATGGGATTATGGACATTTTTTACATTTTCTTCTTTTGATTAATTTTTATTCTCTAACTTTTCCTCCAAGGCCTTGTCTGTATTTTCTAGTTGAGTGATTTTTTTTTTTAAGGTTGTGTGTTTGTGTGTTAGTCACTAAGTCGTGTCTGACTCTTTGCAACCCCATAGACTATAACCCACCAGGCTCCTCTGTCCATGGAATTCTCCGGGTAAGAATACTAGAGTAGGTAGCTATTCCCTTCTCCAGGGGATCTTCCTGACGCAGGGACAGAACCCAGGTCTCCTGCATTGCAGGCAGATTCTTTACCATCTGATCCACCAGGGAACCCCCCGCTTTTTTTTTAAGATTTAATGAGCTTTATTTTGGTGGTATTCAAAGTGAGATTCTACTGAGGGTTAACCTACAAAATTTGTGTTCATCTCATAGACTTCGATGTTTTAAGCTCTGATGAAGTTTCATCTTAATGAATTCAAGATTCATTTCACAAACATATATAGAGACTATATACACACACAGAGATTTCATATATATGTCTTCTGTATATGAGGCTATACCTTGGGACTTTTTTACTATATAGCAAGGCTGCCACATCACCAGGCTTGCCTCTCAGGTAACACTACTTCAGAACATCAATCAAGAATATCCTGGGCACGATACCAGGAGCTCCACAACTTTAATGACAAAGCATCAGGGAGTCTGAGCAGTGAATAACTGAACAGGAAGAGACCTGGGCTCCTTGCCCACCTCCATAAATCATCTGCTGACTTGTAGACCGACATGCAGCAAATGAGTTTTCAAGTGCCCATGCCTCAGTTTACCCACCTGTAAAAGGCATAATATATTCCTCAAAGGGATATAAAGAGAACCAGTGAGGTAATGTCTAAGCCTCTGGAACTCCTTGGCAGAAAGGCGCTATATAATTACTATTTGGTACTTAAGTTGCCCTTCATGTGTGCCAAGCAGTTTATGATCATTCCTTGCAAGTTACTCCCAGCTACTCTGAAGTTGTCTTCATGTCTACTTCCACTCAAAGGACGAAGAAACTGAACTGGAGAGAAGTGTAGGGATTTTCCTAGGGTCACTAAGATGGCACTGACATCTCAGAAGAGGACTTTTCAAGTCCTCCCACTCCCTCAACCATAACCTAATCCACATCTTCCACACAAACGATACCTACAGATGAATTCCCCATTACACTGCTCTGAAACAGCCCTCATGGAGCAAAAAACACTGTAACTTGTTTTTGTAGAATAGAGTGAATGGTGAGGAGATGAAACAGAAACCAAAGCTCTAGAATTAGTAACCTAGACTTCACAATCACTTTTTTTTTTAACACATCTATATTTCTTTTCACTTCCGGTATAACAGTGTTTCGGGACCTTCATAATCTCTCTAAAGGGCTCATATTTTTCTATGAATAATTTTCAGGGCCAACCCTAAGAAGGCATAGAGTCCAGGTTAAATCACCCTGAGTTCTGCCTAGCAAAATGCACGCTAGCATTGCCACACAAGCTGTAGCTCATGAGAATTAACACCAAGAAGGCAAGGGACGAGAAGATGCATGCCACACAGGGTACATAAAGAGTGCGAGAGTTCACGGAAAGGTGGAAAGTACCAGCTTGCTTGCGTGTCATCTGACCTCTTCCCCACCAGCCACTTTGATGACAGTTGCACAGAGCCAACACTGGAGGCCCTCCGTCCACTTTGCCTACAGAGAGTTCTACCCAAGAGTGTGAACCCAGCTCTCAAACCATGCCCCTCTAGTCCTCACACCTGTTTTCTCCCCTGCTTCATTTAATGACTGGTTTACCATCTTTTGGTAAATGAAGCATCTTTTGGTTCTGAATCCTATACTCTCACTAAAATGACAGAAAACGTGTGGATACAACATCTAAGAAGTGCTGCTCTGGTTGTTCAATGAGCAGCAGCCAGATAACCTCAGAGAGTCAAGTGCAATGACAGAGCTTGTTACCATAAATTTGGATAGAAAGTTACAAAGCACCATAGGGTCTGACCATGAGGAAACAGTGAAGCCGAAAGTTGAGTTTCCTCTCCCTAAATACCCCTGCCTTTGTCTTCTCCCCTTCTGTCTGCAGGAACATTTCTTCCCACCACCCCTCCCCTCACTGGCCCCGGACTTTTCAGAGCATCCCTCTTTCCCTCATCCATCATCCATGGAAGTCCTGGGTCCCATTCCCTTAAGTGCCACTCCACTAGTTTGATCACGACCACCTGAAAGTCTCAGCCCAAAGAATGGCCGGAAGTGTGGCTCCCCAGCCCCCTGAGCAGCTGGACTCTCCACAGGTCCCCTCTCACACCACACCACACTGGCAGCCAGTGGCCACAACTGCCAACATTTTTCAGGAACAAAAACTGGGTCTACCCGGAACAGGTTCTCACTGAAAGAACTACTAAAGAACATACATCAAGAAAACTAAATCCAGAAGGAAGGACCCACGTGTAGGAAGGAATGGTGAGCCAATAAACTGATAAACATACAGGCAAATATGAAATAAACAGTTTAAATACTGATGATGACTAATTCAGGAAGCATAAAACAAAGATAAAAATATCAGACAACAACAAGAGAAGAGACAGAATCAAACTTACGGTTACCAAAAGGGAAAGGGATGAGTCTGGGATTAACTTGTGCACACTACTACATATATAAAATAGATTAAACAACAAGGACCTACTGTATAGCAGAGAGAACTATACTCAGTATCTTGCAATAATGTATAATGGAAAAGAATCTGAAAAAGAATACATATATATATATCATGCAACAGATATATTAGATATATAATATAGTTTTATATAGATTTATATTATATATTATGATATATTTATATATAGATATGTAATAGATATAGATCTATAGATATATAATAGGTATAGATATAGTATAGATCTATATAATAATATAATCTATATATTATTATTAATATATATTAATAGATAATATATTAATACATTGGTATTTATAATATTATTAATATAATATATAACCTATATATAATAATATAATCTATATAATATAGATCTATGTATAACAGATATAGAGAGATCAATATCTATTCTTTTTCAGATTCTTTTCCATTATAAGTTATTTAAAGTAACCTTTCAATACATTGAGTATAGTTCCCTGTGCTATACAGTCAGTCCTTGCTGTTTAATCTATTTTATATATAGTAGTGTGCACAAGCTAATCCCAAACTCCTAATTTATCCCTTCCCCTTCCCCTTTGGTAACCATAAGTTTGATTCTATCTCTCCTCTAGCAGCTCAGATGGTAAAGAATCTGCTTGCAATGCAGGAGATCTGGGTTCAGTCCCTGGGCCAGGAAGATCCCCTGGGGAAGGGAATGGCAACCCACTCCAGTATTCCTGCCTGGAGAATTCCATGAACAGAGGAGCCTGGCGGGCTACAGTCCTAATACTTTACTGATACTTTACTGATTCACCTTGCTGTACAGCAGAAACTGATAAAGCAACAATACTCCAATAAAAATTATCTTTTTTAAAAAAAAGTATAGTAAGGTTCTATTATCTGAGGTGGACAGAGATTATAATGAATCTCATTGAGACAAACAGACACATTAAAATAGTAATAATGATAATTAAAAGAAAAACAGAAATTGAATGATAATTTGCTAACCAGAGAGGAAAGAGTCAGCACATACCTAGAACAAAACTAGATGAGAACTACTCTATAAAAGGGAAATATCTGCAAAGGAGGTAAATATGAAAATATAAAAACCAAAACTTCATACCATGAGACTACAGAATCCTACATCAGACCTGACATCAGGAATCCACACTGCTAGGGCTGACCTGCTGCAAAATTGCAACCCTTAAACTTGGCGATGACTGCCTTAAGGCCAGCAAAGGCCCGGCCTGCCCACCTGACTCTGTGTTTACATTTAGTACAAGGACTTGGTTGATCATTCTCCCTTCATCTTCCCAAGCCTCCTCCCAATAAAGGATTCGAGATGACTTATTTTTTATCTTAGTATGAGTTTAAATCTGAGTTACCTTTCTTAGAGGAGTCTGGACATAAGCCATAATCCTGAATTTTAATGAAGTACTTTCGTCTGCAAGCAGAGTCCCACCACCAGAGCACAGCAGCAGAGAAATTTCGAGAGGAACAGGGAGCTCTTCCTTTGCTATTAATACTTAAGCACCACATCCCAAATACAGTCTTCTGCATATGACCTTGAATTAATACCGTTGATTTATGTACTTTTTATGCACTGGCTTAATTTCCAAGAGTTTCTCGAAAAAGTGAGCAATTATTTTCCACGCTTGCCTAAATAAAAACTTCAGAGATTTTATATGAAGACCAAAGACAGGTCTATGATAAGACTATGATGTTAGCTGACATTATAAAGGTATCCTATAACATGCTAGGTAGGGACAAGTCTGAATATGAAGAGCAACATAATGAATCTTTTTTCTCTGTTATTCTCAAGTATCTCCTATTTTGCCCTGGCCCAGCCCTTCCTGAAGCAAATGCTATAGTACAAACAAAATAGAAGTAGTTCAGTGATCTATTGGAAATTCTTTCTCTCGGGAAGGAAAATTTATTTTTTATAAAATAAAGCCCAAAAAATGTATTTTTTTCTCTCTCTCAAGTATTTAGCACTGTTTGAAGAATGAATGACTTCTGACTTCCAGTGAGATATAAGCCGGTGACACACTTGGGTCCAGTCGGTGTGTTTTGAGAGCACAGAGAGCTTGAAAACCTGCCACGCTGCTTGCTATATTTAGTGAGAAGTAAATATATCAATGGGAACTGTGTCTGTGGACAGGGAGCTCTACCTGGGAAAGCCACGCTGCTTGTGAACACACGTCCCATACAGTCAGAAAGCACATTCAGAACTGAGAAGCCAGAGGAGAGTGCAAAGGAGGGACATGAGCGTGTTTTAACGGCTGCGATAATTTGCCATGAAAGGATGTGAAGGCCCGGCTCCTTGCTGCAGCATGCCATGTGCTGCTGAATTCAATTACTGCCATGCTGTCTGCGAGCGAAGGAATGTGTAAACAGGCCATATAGCCTTGCATCAGTTCCACAGAATATTGCACAACACAAAATGCCTCTCGATGTGTCATTTCCTTCTTGGCCATCTTCCCAGCTCCTGACAGTCAGTCAACAGAAAAAAAAAAAAAGTACTGCAAGAGATTTAAAACTGCTCCTCTCAAGAGTACATTCCACCAACCACCAGACTTAACTTCCACCAGCGCTTCTGACTCCCTCACCATCCTCCTTAAGGAAAATAGGAAAGGGAACAGTTTTTTTCAACTGTGATTATTCTCTTAAGTCAAAGGTGGTCAATGATGGTTTGGATCTTAGTGACCAGAGGGTACATATTTATGACCATCAAACTGCTGCTTGTGGTTGCTGCCTTGTGAGTATCAAAATGTGGCATGGACCCCTCACTGCCACTCCTTGAGCACCGTGCCAAGGAAGAGCCACGGGAAGTCTGCAAGTCAAGAAGTGGAGGGCGTTTTTGCAGTAGATGGAACTTGGAGGGCATTATGCAACGTGAAGTCAGCCAGACACAGAGAGACAGATACTATGTGATATCACTTATATGTGGAATCTAAACAATACAACAGACTAGTGGATAAAACAAAAAAGAAGCAGACTCACAGATATACAAAACAAACTAGTGGTTACCCGTGGGAAGAAGGAAGGTGGGTGCCATGCAGGAGTAAGGGGGGCATAAAAGGGGTTATTATGGGATAATAAAAAACCATGTGTAGGGACTCCCCTGGTGGTCCTGTGGTTAAGACTTCACCTTCCAATGCAGGGGGTGTGTGTTCAATCCTTAGCCGGGGATCTAAGATCCCATATGCCTGGTGGCCAAAATATCAAAGCATAAAACAGAAGTAATGGTATAGCAAACGCAACAAAGACTTTAAAAAGTGGTCCACATTAAAAAAAAAAAAAAACTTTAAAAAATATCATGTGTGTGAAACGTTTAAAAATCGTAAAGCCCTATAGAATTTAAAGAATCTTTCATTCCCAAAAAAAAAAAAAAATGTTTTCCCATTTAAAAAAAAACTTGAGGGTTTTTTGTTTTTTGTTTTTTTTTTTTACTAACACTTCCAACCAGAGACTAAAATTCAGGCCTGTGGCATCAGGGATGTGGTACGAGGCTTATCAAGCATTTCTCAAATTGTCTTCACAAACAGCAAGAATGTGAACATACGAACTGTGTCCAGACAAATCAAACAGCTTTAAAACAATTTTGCTGTCCTTTCATCCAACACACTTTACATGTTTCCCGTCCTTTTTCACATCTGACCAAGCTCTATATCAGCATCCACCACTGATAAATAAGCAAAGATCAGGGGCCAGGCACCATTAAAGTCTATTCCTACACCCAACCAGGGTGAGAGCAGTGGAGGAGAAAAGCCAGCTGCCACTGACACCATCTGCAATGAGGAATAGCGAATGCCAAGACCATGATTCTTGCCACCCTTTCTGGGGCTGGAGAACTGGATAGAGCGACTAGCCAGGTGGTCCAGTGGTTAAGACTTCACCTTCCAATGCAGGGGGTATGCTTTTGACCCCCGGTCAGGGAAGTAAGAGCCCACATGCTGCAGGGTGTGGACAAAAATTAAACAAATAAATAAAAGATATATTTTAAACTGAACATTCATTGGAAGGACTGATGCTGAAGCTGAAACTCCAATACTTCAGTCACCTGATGTGAACAGCAGACTCTTTAGAAAAGACCCTCATGCTGGGAAACATTGACAGAAGAAGGAGAAGGGGGCAACAGAGGATGAGATAGTTGGATGGCATCACTGACTCAACGGACATGAGTTTGAACAAAATCTGGAAGATGGTGAAGGACAGGGAAGCCTGGTATGCTGCAGTCCACAGGGTCACAAAGAGTCAGACACAACTGAGCAACTAAAGAACAGTGAACAACAACAATATTTTAAACTTGAACAAAAATAGTCTTTACGGAAATTTTTAATATTCATTAAAAACAAAATTTTTTAAAGAACTGGGTGGAACAGCATGGGAGAAAAATGAGATGCTTCAGGCCACAGACCACTGTTTTATTTAAGTCTGTCTTAAATGTTCAGTTTATAAGGTAAAACCTCTGCAATCAGAGGTGCACAAGAATGTAGAATAATAAAATGTTCTCTAAAGAATTAAAAACATGCAATGAACTGGGCACAGGTGACAAGAAGCAAGCAGGAAAAGAAAACAGTTTGGCTGCCGGACATGACCCTGACAAGCTGGTGAAGCCGAGTGCTGAGACGGCCCTGAAACACACAGGGTACCCTGCACACCCAGAGAGGTTCTCCATCACCTAAGCTAGCCCTACTGAAGTCACAGAACGAGTTAAGCAGAGCAGTGCTGTAGCCATGCACCAAGCCTGCAGGAAAGGAGCCAGATCGTGGGAAAGAAAAGGCAGGGCTTTCCCCTTCTCCCCCAGCTCAGGACAGGTAGGTGGCCAGCACTGACCAAAAGTGTCCCAGTAGCAAAGATACAGATGATGGCTTTGGTTTCTCCTGAAGGGTAACTATGATTTACTTCCCTGGGGCACAGCACACAGAAGCTCTTAGAAACCCATTCATGTGCATTAGGTATCAGATTTGCAGGTGTACTGACAAGGGGGAATTTGTAAAGCTGAGTGGTAGACAGCATAAAACCACCAGGCTTGTTCATTTGAGGATCCATAAGATACTTTGGCTACAGATTTGCCCAGCTGCCAAGCAAGGCAAATAACCTCTTTATGTTCAAATATCTAATATTCTTCTCCCATAAGAGGACTGATCTGGCTTGACTTGCTATTGACCTGCTGATACCAAGCACCACAAGCTATCACCCACCCCTCATTCATCTGGTAATTACCAAACTGGTCTAATTCAAAGTGAAGCTACTAGCACTGGAACTTGGAGTGACCTTGAAGAACTTTAGATGTCTTCCAGAATAAAAAGTCAGAAGACTTTTCAGGAAATGGTACCTCAAAAAATCATTTCTCCTGTGGCAGCAATGATATTTCCGATATAAGCACTGATGGAAGTAGGTGACATTGATGGTCCAGTGAACCACCATCCCCATCATTCATCTTGCAAGATTTTTTTCCCCTCAAGGCCAGGCTGCACATGTCTCTTGTTTTCACCAATAGAATATGTAAGAAGTGACTCTACTCCAATTCTGAGCCTTAAGAAGCTTTACAAAGGCCAGAAAGTTCCCACTTTTGCACCCAAAGGAACCCTGAGCTGCCACATAGGAAGTCAGACTCCAACAGAAAAGGCCACACGGAGAGGGGAGGCTCTGGAACTATAGGAGAGAGAAAAAGGCCCAGCTGTCGCCCCCTTCCTGCTGAGCCTAACCTTCCAGTCACCCCATGAAGGCACCAGACAAGGGACTGAGACCATCAGGCATGTTCCAGCACCAGCTGCCATCTTACCGCAAGAAAGACCATAGAAAACCCATCCAGATGAACCCCAGTCAACCCACAGAGTCGTGAGAAATAATAAACTAGTGGCTGTTTCTTTTCTTTTTTTTTTTGGTCTTTATTTATTTATTTATTTATTTATTTTTTACTTTTTTCTGCATCAGGAAGCTTTTGGGATCTTAGTTCCTTGACCAGGGATCAAACCTAGGCTTCCTGCAGTAGAGGCACAGAGTGCTAACCACTGAACCACCAGGGAATTCCCTGGTTGCTATTTTAAGCCACTGTGTTTGGGGATGGTTTGTTATTTAGCAAGAGATAACTGACAGAGCAGCAAGAGAATAAAAAGACTTCTGACTGTGTAAGGTGATTTACTTTTTCCATCCTCTGCACAGCCAATAATACCCTTCCATCACTCTTCCTCCTTAACTCAGAAATACAACAGTAGAATATGACACCACTGAGCAAGATTTCATCTTCCTGGAGAAGTTCTTTCAAAAGGACTGCAGTTGGAAGCAACTGCATATGTGGAACAAAAGATCCTAATAGAATCTGATGTTTGAAAGAGTCAGGCATCCAAATGCATTACTATAGCTGCTGCTGCTCCACTGACTTCTGCTGGTGAACGTACGGCAGTACCTCTTCAGAGCTAACTTGCCAACAGAAGGTCAAAATGCCTTGCCTAAACACCAGGCTGACAAATTTGGGATCTTAAGCATGATGTCATGTCTTAAACTGATAAGCTGGCGGAGAAAATAAATGGCATTTCGTAAAGATGTGTACCATTCTCATGTTTACGCTACTTAAGACGAAGGTTCTAATAAGTCATCGGCTGTGTTCCTTTAAAGGGAAGTTTTATAACTGAGATGAATCACAACTGCAAAAGATCAAAGTTAAAAAACATCAATGATGCCATGGGGTACTTTTTAATCTTGTAATGAGTGATGATCATGTGCTCTTATGAAGTTCGTCCAACTGCCAGCGCCAGATGTGTATATTAAGAGAAGGAGTTGTTTGTGATGTGACAGTACCCCTTCAGCTGCCAGAGACAGAAAACATGGAAGGATGAAACCTTTCTGATTTTCTCAGTGAAAAGCAAGCCTTGGCAGATGGGCTGATAAGTGGGGCCTCCGAGGGCGGCATCGGTGCCCTAGCATCCTCTCTTGGACTTTGCTGTGAACAAGCTGTTTATCATCAGTTCTGCCCAGCTGTCCCCAGGCAGCATGAATACCTGCTCTAGCACAATTTATAACACTTATTAGTGTCATTTACTAATGAGCAGAAATTAGTAAAGCCATCTGCAAGAAAACAAAAAAAAATATTACCCGAGAGAACAGAAGCTAGATGGTATCTATTTCCTGGAAGTGTAGTCTAAGCAAAAACTACAGCAAACTTCTGACGCTGAAACTGATGTAATAATAGCTCATGCTTACTGAGCACTTACTGCCCGACAGTCCCTGGGCTGTGCATTTTAGATACATGACATCACTTAACATCTTTGCAGCAACGGATGAGGAAGATACTATTATTAGTCTTCTCACTTTATTATTAATTATTTTTCTCACTTTAGCAGAGGAGGAAACTGAGGCCAAGACAACTTAGGTAACTTGCCTATCACCACACAACTGGTGAATGGTGGCATCCCGGGCTTTCAATCCAGACAGCCTGATGCTGTCCTGTTGCTGAGTAAAGACCCAACCAGTTAACCTGGAACCTGTCCTTGTTCAAACAGCTCATCTGCCAGAAGTAGTCTTTTCAACTTATACTGTGATCTTCTGAAGAAGGAGTGAAATTCCATTAACAGGACCAAGAGAGCAAAAATACTCAATCCCTTCAAACTTTCACAGTAAGAAACAGACGTACAGTCTTTCAATAACAACCATTACTTACAGAATTAAAATTTTGTGGGAGAAGATGCTAAAACAATTGCACTCACTGTCTTTTTTTTCTTCCCTCAGAATTTTCCTAAATCTCTTCTCTGTTAACGGTTGAGAAAATAAGCCACTTTGAAGAAGTCGAGAGCAGTGGTTGGCAAACCACAACTTGTGTGCCAAATCTGACCACCCCCCAACCTATTTTTGTAAATAAAGTTTTATTGATATGCAGCTACTACCATTTGTTTATGTATTGTTGAAGGCTGCTTCTGAGCTACACTGGTAGAGTTGAGTCCCTGTGGCAGATATCATAGGACCCAGAGAGTTGAAATCAGTTCCTATCTGGCATGTTACAAAAAAAGGCTGCCAATTCATGTTCTAGAGGATTCTTCATTTAACATTATATACACACCTATCAATTAAAAGCCTTCAACTCACAGTTGAAGGAAATTGAAAATCTTGGGCATTTTCCACACCTGGGAGTCTCAAAACTAAAGAACAATATTGAGAAGAGGGTTTTACTTACAAACATCCAATGCTCAGACGGCCAAGAGCAGGACAGAAGGAAATAACCCCGTACTGAGAATTCAGGTTGTAGGATTAAAATGTTACTGATACCAGACACAGCCAGACACTGAGTTTGGCCAGTCACCTTGTGATGTCAGAGAAATGACATCGCATTTCCACAGATATTTTTGGTTTGTGAGCAGATCTAGGGCAGAGGTCCGCCACTCGATTTCTATATCTGCTTCTCCCCAGCACCTTCAGCAGCATCAAAAGCCTAAACTCAGGTCACATGCATACTATCTGCTCTATCCCTAACTCTCACTGCTTTCAGAGCACTTCTCTGTCTTTACAGGGACTGAGCCTAGCAACTGTTCATTCTGCCAATGGCCTCCTGGGAATGAGGTGATACTACCCTTGCTTGAAAGAGAAGTGACTCTCCCAAAGCTGTTCTACCTCCTTCTTTCTGTCACCACTTTCAGAATGAGGCAGCACCCACCTTCCCCTGCTTCCTCTCCCAACCATCAAGTCTGAGCATCAACTTGTGAGCATCTGGAGATATACACAGAGAAAGAGAGACATACACACACACACACAGTGATGGTTTTTCCAAGAACTGAGAAAAGCAGCTGAGATCAGCAGGAAACATCTTTACAAGATAAGTATTAGTTGTGTTAAACGTGAAAAGACTACCATCCTGCTTGGTGCATTATTGAGGGATGTCCCTGCCTTTTCAGGAACTCGGGGGCTAATCAGATAAAATGCTAGATGTCTTCCATCCTAAGCCATCGTTCCAGACGGACCGTGGTCCAGAAAAGTCAGGCAAAAATCTGAAATCAGGCCAGATAGCCCTAGGCTGATCCATTCACCTGCACTGCATGATTGCTGGCCCTGAGGACCAGAGACGGGGCAACCAGAGACGTGTGTGTGGCCACCGCCTAACAGGACACTCAACCTGAGCAGACAGAGCCAGCGCTCCCATTGTTGGGAAACCTAGAAGAACGCCATACACATGAAAGACGGAGAAAAGAAAAACCTCAAAGACCGACTTGTCAGGCAGGAAACCTCCCTCGTTTGGGCAAGCAGTCAGCCTTCGTGAGAAGAGACAGTGCAAGAGGAGTGGAAGGCAACACGTCTTCCCATGGCTCAAGGACAGGCAGCCCCAGGGGCAGAGGGGAGGCAAAACTTCACCAGCCCTTTGCTCTCGATTTTAGGAGAAGAAGAGCTATGCCATTGTCTTGGCAGGTGTATCATTATATAACAAAGATTTCTGCCAGCTGTCCCTCCACCACAAGCCAAATTAAACTCTCCAAACACAATGGCTACATCTCCAGTGGATTCACTCATCAAAGGCGGAGTTCTGTGTGATGTTTCCATTGGCACGGAATTTTTAAGGTTGTATGTATTAAATAATATTTAATCTTTAAACATATTTAAATTCAGCTCTGGTAAGTATGTTCAAATCAGTTTTAGGGGTGGAGGGGGGAGCAAACCTGTTTTAATTTAGATTTAAGAGGAAAATGCATATTAGCCCAAATGGATGATGGGCACTGCCTTCAAATGATGCTGGTTCAACCTTTCAGATGTCCCAGGAGACAAATAAACCAATTTGGATTTAAGTCTGGCTTGACTCTATCTGCTAAAGAAACTATCTACGGCAATTACTAGAACATGAGCAAACAACAGTGTTGTAACAATCAAGCAAGTTATCATTTGCAAATAAATTCTTTGTAATTAAGCAGTGTGCTCTCTATAAAGGGAATTGAGTGGGCGAGTTAAAAAGTTAAAACACATTCTTAGACCATGGGAAACACACGCAAAAGCTTTTTGACTAAGCTCAGGATTTTGCAGTTTATTGTTTTCTTCCTCAGCTCTCGTGGGTCTGTTCTGCCTCATCTATTGTGTCCAGTGGATGAGCAGAATTTTTTAGCAAAAAAACTTACAGTAACGGAAATTCATAAAGTTATGTTGGGCTTAGCAATTTTGGGGCAAAGGTGAAAAGTGTAATTTGATTTTCCACTAACTGTGAAGATCTAATTGCCCCTCGTAAAAATATACGCAGATAGCAAACTCGGCAAAGAAACTCTTCAGGTGAAAGGAGCACTAACTTATCTTGGATAAATTCCTCACAGGGTCTCCACAAATTCTATTCCCATTTCCAATAGAAAGGCAAGCACTTACTTCTGGGTTCCCGGGGTCCATCCACTGTGACTTTAATAGCTCTGTGATAGGTGGCAACTTGGGGAGGATTTGTGAAGACAGTTATGGTCAAGGTGAAACTCTTGCCTGCAGATAGAAAAGGGAAAATCCACAGTGAATATAAAAAGACGGTATTGATAAAATGGCAGTGCTAATGTCTACATTGCATTTAAGCATCTCTGAAGAAGTAACCAAACACAAACAAGGGTCAAGACTCCTTATTCTAATGAGAAACCCTCTGATGGCTACTTTAGGGAGTTACTAAGCTCATGAGCACTAAAATCCTCATCTTCATGGCAGTCTTGTACAGGGAGGCCCCAATTTCAAAAAAGAGTTGCTCAGTAGCAAGAGCTCTAATGCAAACAAAAACTCTTGACCACTTGAAGAGGGTTCTCTTTGCTTTCAGTTTTTCTACAACATCAGGAACACATCCAAGCAGACAATTTTAGAAGTCTTTATTTAGGATTAGGTCATGACCCCGTGAGAGAACAATACTAAATCACTGTTGATTATGCTATTGACTTCACATGGCTTTAGTATTTCATTTGCTTAACTGCACTACAATGAGAAGATGAAAGAGTAAGATTCTTATGGGAATCATTTTAACAGGAGCCAGTGTCTCCCGTCCTGGCCTTAATGTGCCTGTGGTATGATGATTTCATCATTACTGGAACAAAGTTTTTCTCCTCCCTGCCCACCCCTTCCCTAACATACCTCCTCGTCTAAGAGCCATCTTGAAATGACTCCCTGACAGTAACTTATTTTTGGCTAAATGTACATGACATCTCCCAATGTAAATATGAACGCTTGCTTTCAGCAGAGGGTGTGATTCACTGAAAAAGTGCATTTGATGTTTCAAATTAATGAGCTAAAAAAAGGTGATGGGGGGGTGGGGAGGTGGAAGGGGGAAGGGTGGCAAAAATGATGGGGAAAAGTTTGGGTGCAGATCTGGCTGTTTGCTTTCTCCAGAAGAAGATACCAGACTCTGCTACCCAGACTCACTGACAGTTGTAATCAGTTAGATTTGCGACGGTTAGTCATGTCAGATAGTCAAAACTGCAAACTGTTACAAGACAGGAAAAGGTGGGCGTGAAGCAGTGACTCAATAAAACATTCAGCAATCTCAGGCCAGAGAATTCATTTAGCCTGCTCCTGGGACAGAGCTTTGAAAAGCTCCTTTCCTTTTGCCTTTTTTTTTTTTTTTTTGGTCAAAGACTGTTTTTCCCTTTACTGAAAGCAGAGGGTATGAAATCAAAACACAAATCTTAAACAATATGTAGCAACACAGAGTTTAATGCAATCTTTTCAAAGCTTAATATGGAACAGGTTGTAGAGGAGGCTTAATGTAGAACAGGTCTTTGGCTGTCAAGTCTAGTGAATGGGTTTTCTTTTCAACCCAGACCATGTTAAGTTCCTAAAATATGTTTAAGACACATATCATTTGTTACTAGGCATATATAGTTTTAAGTCTCTTTGGCTACCCTGTGGCTAAGAAGGTGGGGAGGGGATGGGGAGGAAAGAGAGAAAGGCAGGGGGAGGGAAATATGAGGAAAATGAATATTGATTAGAAACCTGTGAAGTGCCAGTCACTTCATACACATTATCTCATTTAATCCTACCCACTCAGGTTTATCACCCTCATTTCACAAATAAGGAAACTGAAGCTCAGAGAATCTTACTAATTTAACCACACAACTAATAAGTGGAAAAAAATCAGGATCTGAAACCAAGTCTTCCAGACCCTAAAATTAATGTTCTTTTTGACTTTGTTAGAGAACATTTTTAGAAACTAATAGGTAATTTATTGCTACATGTGTCCCAAACAGCTCTATCAGACCAAGAAACAAATATAAATCTACTAATTAAGTATGTCAACCAGAATGATGAAATCATCTATCTTTAAAGTGTCACTGATATTCTATATTTTATCCATTATATATTGAATGTTATATGGATTTAAGAAATTTAATTATCTGGTTAGGGAACAAAGGATTTATTATAAACATTAAGACTAACCAGAAGAATAAGGCAGCCAGGAGTCGGAACTACTCACAGAAAACTGAAAGTCTACAGAAATGGAGATTAGAAAGTTGAATAGGAAGCCACTGGATCCACATCAGGACCTTAAAACAATGGGAAGATCTGGAGGAGTGAACTGGCTGAACTCCCAGATTGAAAGTTAATTTGCATTAAACCATTAAAAAAAAAAAAAGATCCATTCTGGGTTGGATCAATGGCCTGTGAGCCAGGACTGGGTTTCTAACAGTGCTTCAAGAGTGGTGCTTAGAAGACAGTTGTCATCCATGGCACGAATCTTGATAAACCAAGGAGGTACACATCTCAATTGTCTTTGCTGCTGCTGCTGCTGCTAAGTCGTTTCAGTCGTGTCCGACTTTGTGCGACCCCATAGACGGCAGCCCACCAGGCTCCCCTGTCCCTGGGATTCTCCAGGCAAGAATACTGG
>NW_011495047.1:6162408-6162722 GCF_000754665.1 Bison bison bison
GTGGTCAATTCTATCAAATATTTCTGTTATTATACTTTAAGCCAGTTCTTGACACTGTCTATCTCAGATTGGGACTTGAACTCACAGTCTTTTAACTCAGATCATATCTGATTTGAGGACTTAATGAAGCTCAGGTTCTTGATATCTCATTGCAGAAAGAATTCAGTGATGGACAAAGTGATAGGTAAGAAGTGGATTTATTTAGAGAGAAACACACTCCACAGAGTGTGGGCCATCTCAAAAAGCAAGAGAACACCAGGGTATGGGGTTGTCAGTTTCTATAGGGGTGGGTAATTTCATAGGCTAATGAGTGG
>NW_011495047.1:6162822-6175935 GCF_000754665.1 Bison bison bison
TGGAGTGGGTTGCCATTTCCTTCTCCAATACATGAAAGTGAAAAGTGAAAATGAAGTCGCTCAGTCGTGCCCGACTCTTAGCGACCCCATCGACTGGAGCCTACCAGGCTCCTCCGTCCATAGGATTTTCCAGGCAAGAGTGCTGGAGTGGGGTGCCGTCGCCTTCTCCGTCAATTGTCTTTAATGACTCTTAATAACCGCAAGAGACAGTGCCCATGAATTTACCTAAACCATTTCTGAGAATATTGCTGTTTGAGACTTTCACAACGTACTCTGGATATTAAAATGCATTGATGCTTCTCCAAATTCATAGAAACACCTCACATAGGAACAAAAGAAGGTGAAATATAAAACTCACCATCCAATGTTCACAACAGAACTGATTTTCTATAAAGACTTCATTTTAAAAAGAGTTGGGTCTGAGAGAAAGGAAACCAATATGAAAGTCTGATTGAAGTCTTCTAAAATCAAATCCTAAGAATCAAGATGTACTTTAACAACTAAAACAAAAGACAAGGAGGTTCCTCCCACTTCTTACTGCCCCTTCAGAAGGAACACGAACCTAACGGTTGCAAAAACTATCATCCAACTAGGTCATTTGCTCTCGTCCCTATAAACAGTGATACATTTCTGAAGTCAAATGTTTATATGAGTATTTGTGACTTACTCCCTTAAATAAAAAAAAAACTTTTCCAAATCCCATTGTTTACTACTCTCCATAAGTGATAAAAAAAATGCAAGCTCTTACTTAGGGAGCTAGCACTCGTTAGACACCTAATTGTAGCATCCTTAGCTTCATCTAGGAACTAGTTCTTCAATATGTCCTCAAGTCATATATTTTCTGAGATACACATAGGACCTGTCATTGAAAGGCAATTCTAACCTAGCCCGAGGGGCTGTCAGAAATAGTGGGGAAAGTTAAGACTATAAGCACAGATTGTATCCCGAATTGACAAAGTACCACGCTCTGCACACTACAGGTGTTTAGAAGTGCTTGTAAATTACAAGCAACTCGCTTGACGTCAAAAGTGAGGAAGCACACCAAGAAAACTTAAAGACCAAAGTCACTTTCAATACTTGGCTTAACATATAAAGAAGAAAAAGAGAAAAGACAATTTAAAAATGTAAGCCACTCTCCACTGAATGCAAGTTTCACCGAAGCTCTACTCCTATTCCAAAGCACTTCCAAAAGCTGTGGTCCTCAGATAACCCATAAGGCCAGAGTAAGTAGCAATGTTACTGCTTTACAAATCGAAAACTGTTTTTTTAATTCCTGAGAGTGTATCTTTCTACCCATGAAAAAATGTAGCATTTGAGGAACTTGCTGTTTTTTTTCATTTTTTAATGCTACTGAAAATAGAAAATGTAAATAGCTGGGCAGAAGATACAATGGCAGCATCTTGTTGACCCAGACTTAAAAACTTGAGAGAAATATAGAAGTGTGAAAATCAAAGAGGAAGCTGGAAAGGGACTGTTAGAAGCAGGTCAGGTACACAGGCAGGTTAAAGGGTTTCCTGCCACTGAAGAACTGACCCATTTTTTTTTTCAAAGGGTAGTATCTCATCAATATTCTCTGTCCTTTTTCCCCTCTTCATTTCAGCTTGATATTACTGTTTCCTTTCATATAATATCAATGCCCTGATTTAAAAATCTATTATTAGTGATACATCAATTTTTCTTTCTCTCTCCACTCACTCCCCCCACCCCCAATCTAAGTCTCGAAGACAAGTCTGGACCAATTTCTCCATCCTGCCTCTGGCAGCAGACTGTGGCATTTCAGATCCTCCACCAAGTCCCGGCTGCTTCAAAGGAAAAATCATACTTTCTTCAGTTAAGATCATAAGAAATATAGGGGGAGGGGGTCAGCTCTGTTTGGACATAATTACACTTCATCAAAAGAAGCTTTCTTCATCTTCCATGCGTGAAAAGTCTGCAAGCAGTTAAGTCTGTCTTTTTTTTTTTAAATATAAAAATTACTATTTGGGAAACCAGCCAAAACTCAGAAAGCCAATATAGTAAAACAGTGCACACCCTTTGTTTCTCTTTGAAGTTTCTTAAATAAATATGTTGAGGGTTTACAAAGTACACTATCACTTTGCCATAGTTTCTACTCAAACTGATCAGAGAAAAGTTATGCAGCATCCATATCATACAAAAGCCAGATAAATGAAAACTCTAGTTTGTATCTGTAAAATGATGTATAGCGCCTGGTCTTTTAAATACTAAAATTTAACAAAGTAATATTACATTAGAAGAAAGATGCCCTTCAGAAGATACAGGTTCAGAAGATACATCATGTTCAAATTTCTCTTGATTCTTACTAGAAAAAAAGAAATTTGAATTGTACAGTGGGCCTACACAGTAACTGCGGGGAAAAATGAATACACACTCATAAACACTTTACACCTAATCAGTCAAGAGTGAGACTAAGATGTATCTTTCTTTTTCTTTTAATGAAAGTGAACTATACCTGATGCAGAGATAACCCCTTGAGTTTTGATTCTACCAGAGGCTCTCATTTTATTTCAAATCTTCAGTGACAGTATCTCATTAGCATGCATCATTTTTTTTTTAAGTTAAAAAGTACAACTTCTTGGCCCTGTTCCTAGAAAGTAAACTAAAACTACTCACCGGAAACAGTCTTGCATGAATTTCCCTTATCAAGTTTTTACAATGGTAATAATTTGACATCTGATCCAAACTAAAGGGCAATTATTGGACATGGTTTAAAAATTGATGCTTCTCATTTCCTAACACAAACCTGGGTTGAAGTCATTCCACAGGTCTTTATAATTTATTTATAATTTATTTCACTCCAGTCCTAAAGTGGTCTATTTTCCCTCTTCTCATCAAAATACTTAAAATGGAAATGTCAGATTCAATCAATCAGTAAATGAACATAAAACTTCTAATGAATGATGATTAAAAGTCTTGCCATAGAATAAGTAAATAAAAGCCAAAATACTGGTTTTCTTTGAGACTTTTTAAAAAAAATATTAACCGCATTTATGAAACAGCTACGAAAACCCTAAAAAGGATTATTTTCTCTTTTATGATCTTTTTAAGGATTCCTAATATTTGAATGGGGGGTATGGATGGTGGAAAGTCTTAAATAATGTGGAAATATTTAGAGTCCCAATCATTCATCTGTCTAGGCAATTCCACATAGTCATTCTAACATAAGTAATACATTATTCACTTATTCAAATGAAAAGCCTTCTATAAAAGCCTATGATTTTTAAATAAGTTCCTATAGGAGTAAATTAAATCCTACAGAGGTAACATATGTGACAAGTGAAGAGCATTATGCTAGCTGTCCTTGCTACAACTTAGAGCAAAATTGATATTACCAGGAAATTGATCCAATGCACTCCCTTTTCTTTGCCCTTTGCCACTGAAAGTACTCAGTTATTTGGCTCCTCATAACTCAGAACTTGAATCTCCAACTGTTCTTCCTTCCACCTCATATGCTCACACCCTGTGAAATTAGGAACTGGTCCTTCTGAAAACATTGTTTGAATTTTCAATATCATAAAACAAATGAAAAAGGCCTGAGTACTCACTAAAACACTCAACCTCATCTGGACGTATTTAAAGAAAACTTTCAGTAATTCTATTCGGTAGAAGGTGCTGATTTGTATACAGACTTAGCCTACATTTCATCAGAGGATCCTAAAGTGTTTATTCCATTATCCATATGAAAAACCAGAGACCTACCTCTTCCACTCCGGCCGACAAATCTCAGATCGTTGAACCTGGCTACTTGGTTTTTCATAACAGCAGAGGCATTTCGGAGCTCAGCAGAATAATTTTCATCGTTACCCGCCATGACAGTAACCACAGTCCCATCTGGTACCTCTCCAAGGGCTACCACCTACATAAAACAGGAAAGATAGCAGCAATAATGGCATCTCAGAAAAGCTGAAGAACTGAGAATATAGTCTCATCATAAAGGATGCACTGTATCAGGACTTAGTGCTCTAGTCCAGGAATGGCAGACAGGACGGAGGCATCTGCATACGGGTTCGGATGCCACTTCAAAGAGACCAACGTTTCAGGGCCCACCCATTTCAAAGGCATGCAAAAGTTTCCTTCATTTGTTGTTGGACTCTTCACAGAATATATGTACATTTTTATTAAATCCCCATGTTAAGTTGTCCATAGGAATTATACCACAGAAGGAAAGCTGACGGCCCATGTGCAGACTGCATCATATGTATTAAGGCACTGCCTGTCTGCAGCCTGGAGCTCCCTGAGGTGTGGTCTCAGCCAGATCACAGCCCCCACCCCCCCACCCCACCCCCCCCCCAAAAAAAGGAAGTGTGGTCAGCTCTATGGGATAAGACATTTAGGGGAAACCTTACAGTTCCTGATTACAGGGAAGTCTAAATGTGGTATGGTATCCAGAACTACATTTCATCAACTTACTCTGAGCTAGATATTCAGCATTCAATCACACTGCAAATCATGACAGAGTGCCCACTCTGGAGTGGGACCCAGTGGAATATACAAAGCCATCATGAGCTTAAAGTCTAGGCACAGGAATAAAGACATGTAACCAGCTGAAAATGATCACTGACACATGAGTGGTACAGACAGAAAATGCACCTTTAGCCAAACTTCTGTCTCATCCTATCTGCCATCTTGGAATGTCACACTTGCCTCCTTAATCTTCAGCAGTTAACCTGCAGCCGACTAACTCGGGGAAGTCAGGATCCAGAATAATCAGCCTTTGAGGCTAATAAACATTTTTCACTGCTGCCAGGGAACACACTTTTAACCAGGGTCAGCTAACTTGCAGATAGGTGCCTCTGATTAACATGGAGCCCGGAAGGGACTGTCGGTGCAGAGTCTTTGTTGTCATACATAAAACACACTATTCTTAAACCTATTACCAAGGGCCTGCCTCTTAATAATATCCTTTCTCGCAGCTAACTTCCAGGATCCTATAATATTCAGATGATTTCCATCTCTTGCTCATTCCACTTCCAGATGCCCTTGCGGTGACTAAGCCATGGCTCCAACTACAGTAACCCCACCACCCTCCAATGACAATACCCATGTGTGCTTGCCGTCTGGCAAATATTACCCTCACCCTTCTGTTCCTCCCTCTTTTATCAAGATGTCCATAAAGCAAACCAAAGCATTTAATTCCGTGCCCCCAATACAATTCGTACATTACTCTCATTAAAGCAGATTTCTTACAGCATGATGAAACAGACATGATCACTATACTTTAGAACTTCCTTTCCCCCACCGAGGAAGCCTGCTCCAACACCCCTCCACTCTGCCCTTGGCTCCAGCCAGGGAAACAACTCAACAAACAAAAAGCAAAAAAAAAATGTCAATATTTTTTTCACCTTTACTGTTCTTTTAGGCTGTTTCTCAGTTCTATGCCTCCTTTAAAGTGAAGTCACTCAGTCGTGTCCGACTCTTTGCGACCCCGTGGACTGTAGCATACCAGGCTCTTCCATCCATGGGATTTTCCAGGCAAGAGTACTGGAGTGGGGTGCCATTTCCTTCTCCAGAGGATCTTCCTGACTCAGATCTTGAACCCGGGTGTCCCACATTGTAGGCAGACGCTTTACCATCTGAGCCACCAAGGAAATCCATGCCTCCTTTTGGTTTAAAATCTTAAAGCTGTCCTCAAATTATAGAATCCACTTCTATAGTATCCCATTGTACTCAAATAATCCTCATTTCAATGTACATATAGGAATGACCATCTTACTCCCTTTGATATGCTAGCCCAAAGCTAAGAGACTCTCTCTAGCGGCCCAGATTATTTGAGACTAGAAATTACAAGAGGCAGGGGCCTTCATCTGCCTTGTTCACCACTCTATGCTCAGCTCCCAAAGCAGTGCCTGGCACAGAGTAAGTGTTTGATAAATATTTTTGAAATGAATAAATGAAACAGCTCCATAAAGAGCATCATGTCCCACCGCCAACAGTCCGTGAGAGAACCAGTTAAAGTTTGAGTCAGCACTCCCAGCTAGAGGCAATATGCCCTTGCTCCAAACTAGTTTTCTGACAACTTTTTCCATCCCAGAGGAGAGGGAATCATGCCCACTGTCCTTTACCCGGAATATACGGTTACTCTATTCAATCTGAGAAGTCTCCCAGGTCAAGGGTAAATCCCATGAGAGCATGACTTCCTTCCTGCATACTTGATCTAGTGCCTCAAGCAGCTACTGAACCCAGGTAATGCTGTACCCCTGACGGGGGCAAAGTACTCATCAACTTTTCAAATTCACAAGGCCAAAATGTGCACATCTGAAAAATACTGAAATAACTGTGTTTGCCAGTATTCATTTGAATGCTTGACATTTTTTACACTCAGCATATTGTGTTTTAACACCTGCTGTGTGGCTTTCTATGTCAAAGTAAATATGGAACCAGTAAGTGTATTAATGAAGGCAGAAAAGTTGAACTCTTTAGAAGAGAATTAATGCACCAAAAATCAAGAGACCCTCGTCTTTCCCCCCACCTCTATTACCCCTCTGCCATGATCGCAAGTAACTTCATCTCCTGAAACTACAGTTTTCCAATATAAATTGGAGATAATTTTTTTAAAGTCTGTAAAATGTAGAAGATATACCATAAGTATAGAGTATAATTATAATGATGTGCTTTTAGTAAGATGAGCAGGCTAACTTCTGTTCCAAGTCGGCTGTGTGCTAAACACAGGCTTTTCCTTATAAGCATCCTTAAAGGGTTCAATTCAATATGTAATTCTTTACTTCATGTCCTGAGATGTTTTTTGGTGTTGTTGAGAGATATAGGACTGCTGATGGGTTTCACTCCAGGCTGGCAAAATTTTCGGAAAAAAAGTGAAGAAATCTGCCCCAATATAAAGGTTTTTTAGAGCTCTGGGACATTATTATTTTACTGCATATTTTTAATATAATGGATTTTTTTTTTTAGTTAGAAGAAAAGGAAAATTGATTCAATATGGGAAAATATGAAAGAAAAGATCCCTAAGAGTGAAATACATAAATCCATTTTTCTTTGCTTAAGCAGTATAATAATGGCTATATTAAATAATGGTATGTTTTATGTATCACATTTAATAACAAAACATATAGGTCATCACAAATTGTGTGAGTCTTCTATGAGGCTTACAACTTGGCCTGGAAAAAAAGTGCTAACTAACAAGATATAGTGATAACTTTTCCTGTTTTGGCTGAATTCTATTTTAGTAGCTAAATCTATTGGGTTGTTTTTTTTTTTTTTTCCTGCTATTCACTCTACCAAATCAGATTGACTAATGTTTTTCTGAGGAAAAAAAGGGAGATACAGAGAATATATTTGACTTTATATCAATCACAAGTATAATTATATGTTTGAGGATTTAAAAAAAAAAAAAAAAGAAGTAGATCTCTGAAGCTAAAAAGTTTCCCTTGGAGATACTCAACTGTGTTTATCTAAAAGAAAACCAAAAGAATCAAGAAATTTTTACACATTTCATCTGCACCAAACCCAAGCAATGCAAAACATTTTAAGGGGTAGAGAGCACTCAAAAATCACTTTTTAATTAGTTAGTTTAGCACTCAAAATTTTGTTTGCACACCACCCAATACAAAAGTTCTGTTCTGCAAAGAATAACTTGTGATGAAACTTTAACAGTTACTTTTCTAGGTGTTTTTCAAATATAAAATCTACCAATTCAAGAAACTTCATGGGGAAGAGGGAAGTAATTTTGTGTCCTGACATTTCAGAACAGAGAAAGAAGTTCCTTTATTTAGCGCACCTCACGATAACTAGCATTTAAATCACATGATACAGAGCTTGTGAAAAATAAAGTAAAAGGATATTTAACTCTAAAAACACTATTGAAAATTTTTATGAGGCTTCCTCTGACTAAATCTGTGAGCTACTCTGAAACCGGAGCAATAGAGAATTAACTCAGGCCCTTAAAATTGTTTTTGTGGTCTTATTATATGGAAATTTAAATTGCTTATGACATTTCCATAGACAGAAGTCAAGTCTTCACTAATCAATTACTCTTAAAGACCAATATCACTTGGGCACATTGTACTTGCAGCAAAATTGAAATACAATTATTTTTCAAGATAGAATCTGACCAAATCTGTCTTTGGAATAAAAAGAAAGGTCAGGGAGTAATTGCAAAAAGGAAAAGTTTTATTCCTATGGTAATTATGTAAAGATAACTTTAAATAAACTATCACAAAGTTTCACAAATATTAGTTACTTTTAGACTCTAACCTAGAACTTAGAAAAACCTGATTGAACTGTACAGAGAAGAGTAAATATAAAATAGCATTTCTTAATTTTTATACTATATGTCAGAGAAATTTGATGGGCATTATTTCAGTTTAAGCCAGAAATTCACAAGCCATGCATCAAACCAATTTAGAGCATCTAACAATGGATATTCTGGACTTCTAAAAAGATAAAAACAGCAATCCCAAAGGGGCAAAAATAATTAATGACATTTTACCATGCCTGTTTTCAAATATAAGTTTTTTAAATTTTTTGTTTATTTATTTTCCATCTAAAACTATTTGTTTCCATTGTCTTACCAGTAAGTTTTATATTTACTCAATCCTAAAATTTTGAATTTTAAATAATTTTTCTTGCATCTAAAGGCATAACACAAAAATAAGTCTGTCTTCAAACAACTTGAGATCTATTATGATGTACATAGTTTTGCACAGCAACTCAGAGTAGGTTTAGCAAAGTTTTAACAGGCTTAATAACCTGTTTTCTTTGTTTAGGTATAATTACATTAAAATGACACAAACATAAAATCTGATCGCTAATTACGTAAGGAAAATACAACTCACTATGTCAAATAGGTATTAGCTACATATTTGCTTATGAAGAGAAAAATGGCCAATGATGTCAAAAAAATTATTTTCAAATAGAAATTGCTCCATCATTTTGAAACCCTACTTGTGACAAATACTGAAAGGTATTATTAAACATGCAGAATTAACTATGAGCAATAGATCATATATCAAAAAATGTGTTTTCTTTCTTTAACACTGCCAGAAAAACATATGATCCTGGTAAATATACAGAGCAGTGTTCACTAAAAGCAGTGCAATAGTCTTACACTACTTTTAACTTTAAAATACACATCTGGACTTAAAATTTCTACATAGTGTTTCAGCTTGAAGCTATTTAAAGCAACTGAGCTACGAACCCTGAACACCAAGCTTCAGGATGAAAATGCTGACAGACTCCTAACTTACAAGGGTGCTACTGGCTACAGGGCTAACACGTTCTCCCCACTGTTTCTACCTGACCATTAACTAATGCAATGAATTTGCATATCGCTTTCTCATCACTGCAGCTACCCAAGACAGAAAGGGCCTGGGATCCTCTAATAGTATGCCTTAACTATTTTAAGCTTTCAGTGACATACACCTGAGAAAAACGTTAAAAATATTTATTTCCATTTCCTTGACACCTGGGAGGACTGAACATTTCAAAACTGCAGAACTTTGTTAAAAATATAACGTAATAAACAACTTGGTGTAGTTTAAAGCATACAAGTTGTTTTTGCCCTTTTTCACGTCAGCGTATAAATGAATTAAGTACTCTCGTATAATTCCAAAACACGATCAGATGAGCAACGCTAGTACATGACATGTCTTAATGCAATACACCACCAATATCATTTTGAAGCACTGTTTTAAGTTAACATATCAAAACACAGTCTACTGAATTCATTTCTGATCTTCTACTTTGCAGAGCTCAGTGTCACAGGCATAAAATATGGGCTCAATAAATATTATATTGATTTGAATACCAGACTTCTCAACAATTAAGTTCTATATTAAATACATTTACCTGTCTGCTATCTACCCAACAACACTATAATTTACTTTGTACATAGCTCTGAATATGATAGCCAAATTGCTGTCACCACTTTTAAAACTGAGACTTCTTCATATTACTTCTTCTTTGCAGATGTATTTGATTATGTTGCAAGAGTCTAGAAAGTCTACCGCTCACAGGCTTTTATCTCGAAAGTAAGGTAAAAAGAGGTTGATTTTACTAACATTCAGATGAAAACAAACAAAAATATTGTCAAAATCTGGATGTTCCGAGTATCTACACATCTTTTTTCAATAGAGACAAAACTTCTATATTGAGTGGATGTCAGCTGTCCGCCACTATTTGAATTTTGTTAAACACAAGTTTAGGGAGGTGGGAAAACATGAAAGTCAAGATGTATGTTAATTCAATTTATCTTTCAGTTAATACAAATTAAAACATTCAATTTAATATGGCCATGTGTTATCTATGGTTTTGTTTACTGGTTAAAAGTAAAATTACTCTATAATTAAAAATAAGTATGATGAATAACAGAGAAAGCAATTTATTTTCAAAATAATTTTAAAAGGGTGGTAATGAGAAAAGATAGCCAAAACATCTGAGAACAGCTCAAACTAAATTGCATTCTATCTTTGTGCCAAAAAGAGCCTTTCTAGTCAAAGTATTCATGCTCAGAATCAATTCAGCACCATAAATCCAAGAGTATAGTTCAAGACATTTATACCTTAAAACCATGTTTAGCAAAACTAACGGAATGCAGAATATCAAACGTCTAGAGCCTTCATTTTTTCATATCCTGACTTCTGGCATTTTACATATATAATATCTATTTATTTTTATTATTTGCTGTTTTCATCCAGGGCTTTTTGTTTGTGTTTTGAGGGGATTTAGGGAGGAGGGAAAGGTAGGTGGGAACAAATTTCCACTCTCACATAAGCCTAATTAGAAAATTCTGGACCCTTGGACGATGAATTGTAAAAGATCTCTCTCAAATGTGACAATCCACATTTCTACGATTCACCTATTTTCTGAGCTTTCCGTATTTCAAGGAAGGAACGCTTAACCTACAAAATGGGTGGTTTATAAAAGGAGAAATGGGACGGTTAACACACACACACGTTTCTTGAGCCAAGTGCAAAATGAAACTTGCCCCAGAATGCAACATCCCCTTTCCATAATAATTCATTCTGATTCCTGCTGTGATAGAAGACCTAGCGAGATAACCAGCTCTAACTGACCTGGACTCCTCTTTCCTTCCACCCCACCCACACACGGAATCTGAATTGGTGCATGGCGCAGGGGGGTGGTCAACAACAGGGAACTGCCAGTGGCCCGTGGGAGTTTGGCCCCAGGGTCCACAAGGGAGGAACTGGCGGGATTCCTCCCTCCCCCCCTCCACCCAACCCCAAGACCTGGTTTACCCTGCTCTCCACAATCCCAGAACCCATGGGACCCAGGTCCACCTTCGCGGGTTCAGAGGCTAGACTGGACCGGAAGCATCTTTCTGCGAGCCCTCTCCTCCGCGTCTGGCTCACCGCCCCCTCCATCCCAAGCGCCTAATCCCTCGAGGAGGAAGGGCTTGGGTACCCTGTCTCTCCAGCAACCCAGGGCGCTCTGAGAGGGGGCGAGGGCTGCCAGGGGCTGGGGGACCCCAACTGCATCACAGAGACTCCGGACCCTCAAACCCTCAACCTGCCGAGCCGCTGCCCGCGACTCCGGCTGCTGACATCCGCCCTCAAACTAACGGGCCAGGCGGACCGAGGAGGCCGCTGAGGGACGCGCGGGGGGGTCTCTACAGCCTAGGGGGGTGGTCACTGCCTCGGCGCCCAGGTCGCTGACCCGAGCCTCCCACGACCTTTCAGAAGCGGGAGGGACCTTTGGGGTCTGAGTCCTTAAAAGAAAGAATAAGGCAAATCTCACAGTGTCACCTCAGTTTTCAAGGCGGACGAACCGAAGGCATTTCGCAGGTTTCCCTTCAGCCTCGCGGCGCGGCGAGCCCCCGCCCCTCCACTGTCCCGCGCCGCCTCGCATTCGAGGGTCTGGCTCCCAGGACTCCCGGGCTCCCCCGCCTCCGGGCGCGCGGCGACCCCGGCGGCCCCGCCTTCCTCCGTAGCGGGAATCGGCGCGGGTCTGCAGGCTGAGGACGCCCCCGTCCCGCCTTCCCATCACTTGCTCCGCGAGTCCCTAAATTTGCCCGGACCCTCTCGGACACCCGTAATGCGGCCCACGCGCCGCCGCCAGCAACCGGCACCCGGCGCCCCGCCCCGGGCGCGAACGCCCGGCGCCGGCACCCCACGAACACTGGCCCCCGAGCCCGGGAGAGGCCGGGACAGCCAAGGCGCAAGCCGGTCAGAGAAGGGGCGCCGAGACGGGCGAAGGGCGTTTGGGTGGGAGGGGAGGAGAGGGTAGGAGCCCGCGGAATCCCGAGAAGGGGCGGCGCAGCGGCCCGCAGTACGGGCTGGGCCGGGATGCCGGGGACCGGGGCGCGGGAGTCTCAGGGGAGAACGCCGCGGATCCTCGCCCGGGTGGAGTGGGGGGCGGGGTGGAGCTCGTCCCGGCGGCGGCTCCGAGAGTGGGCACCGGGGGATTCCTGTGGGAGGGGAGATAGGCTCAGAGGAGTGGGTCGGGACTTTGGCCGAGAGGCTCGAGGGGTGATGAACGGATAGAGGGGACACGGGCGGAGGTGGTGGCTGCGGGCACAAGTGGGAGAGGGAAGGATCCGTGCGGGACCACTAACGCGGCGAGCCCAGCTGGGGGATCCCGAGGAAGAGGGCCAGACGGGGGTCCCTCAGGTCGGAGCCTTGGAGGTCTCCCGGGTCGGGACCCGGGTCCCCGCAGGCTCGGAGACGCCTGCGGGCAGGTCCGGCGGCGCTGAGCCGGGGGCGGGGGAGGGGGGGCCGGGGGCAGCCGCAGTTTCTTACCTTGAAGGCCACGGGCAGGGTCTTGTTGCAGCGCCAGTGCGAGGGCAGCACGGAGCACAGGAAGTTGGGGCTGTCGGTGCGGACGAGTTCGGCCGGGTGGTCAGCGATGATCTCCACCATGGTGCGGTTGTCGTGCGGCGGCCGCAACCGGGGCACCGCGGCCGCCGCTGCCGCCGCCGCCGCCGCCGCTGCCGCCGCCGCTGCCTCCTGCTGTTGCTGCTGCTGTTGCTGCTGCTGCTGTTGTTGCTGCTGCTGTTGTTGCTGCTGCTGCGCAGCCACCACCGGGCTCACGTCGCTCATCTTGCCGGGCTGCAGGCTGCTGGAGGGGGGGCTGAAGGGCCGGCTGGGGCGCGGATCTACGGGAATACGCATCACAACAGCCACA
>NW_011495047.1:6176826-6176993 GCF_000754665.1 Bison bison bison
TCTTTCCTTTCCCTTCTCCTCTTCTCGCCCTCTCACCGCCACCTCCTCGCATCCACTCCCTCCTGCTACTTGCAAAGCTTCCCTGACCCTCGCGCTTCGAGGTGCCAGGAGGTAAGTCGCGGGCAGCGGATCTCGGGGCAACGGATCTCGAGGCTACGAATCGCAGC
>NW_011495047.1:6177179-6178992 GCF_000754665.1 Bison bison bison
TCACTTAAGTGACACAAAAAATTGGGATGGAGGGGACACTTGTCAAAATAGTTTTAGAAACTCAAGTGGGTGTTGGACACTTTTTTCTTCTATATTCAAACTAGTCGTTCCTAGAGAACAAGGATGAGTTTTTTTAAGCACTGGAAACTGTCAGCTTGATGATTAAAATAAGTTGCAAAAACCCTCGCTGGGGGAAAACCCTAGCAGTTTTCCATGAATTTCAAACTTTTATTGTCTATTCTGCATCTAAAACTAGGTCTAAGGTCTTAATTTCTCCCCCACCACTCCCGGGGGAAAAAAATTAAAAGTACAAAATAAAATATTCAAAATGTTTCAATGGCTATTTATTTATGTATTTATTTCCCAATGTGGGTTTAAAAAGCGACTTTGGATCCCCCAAAAAGTTGTGGTCGAGAGGATGAAGGAGCGCAGAAAAAAAGCAGCAGTTTTACCTAAAATGTGGTTTTTGGAGGCTGGGATTTCTAATGATTAGGTTTTTGTGGTTTATATAGACACGACTCTGGCTAAGGCGATCATTACGCTGATGAGAGTCAGAAGCACGTGGGTGTCTCCGACCAGCCTCAAACTCTGAGCCTTCAAAACAAATAAAACAATGTGCGGCGCCCGCAGAAGCCGGGAAATCCGCTTGAGGCTATTGCACCCCTAAGAAGGGGGCACCGGGCTGTTTCCCCTCCTCGAACTGTACTTCTAAGTTCCTGGCTGTCAATCTCCTTTAAACCTCGCAAAGCTTGAAAACGTGTCTGTAAGAATCATCCGTTGCCAACGTTTCAAAGATGCCTAACAGGGTAACTGACACTACACAGTAATAAGCGACGTTGTAAAAGAAATGAAAAGTTACAGTGCCTCCTCTTCGGAGTATTCAGGAAGATAGTTGAGTCATCACTCATCCTCACCCCCCTCCATCTTATTTAAACCAATTCACATACCCATTAATCGGCGTTTTTATTGCTCTGCGCAAACGCCTCTCTCACGTTGGTAGCGACCTGCCACGACCCTCCCTCCTGGTTTTTAAAACATCGCTTCCACGCGCCCAGCCGGCGCTTGGTGGGGGGGGTGGGGGGGGGTGGTCTGCGCCTTTGAAAGGGCCTGGAAGAGAGAGCGTGGGGGCCGCGGCAGAGGAGACCCGGTGCCTGTCCAGGACTCTGGAGCCTATTTCAAGAGCAAGATGAACATCAAGGGCTGTAGTTGCCTGCTTGGGGACCACTGAAGGGATGCCCTCTAAAAAGATGCTCCTTCGACTAAGGGGCTTCCAACCGTGGCAGCGGAGGCGGGGGCGGGGATGGCTAGGCTAGGCGAGCTCCCTCATGCGGGTAAGGATGGGGTTCAAGGGACACTGCTCCGTCTTTCCTCTTTGGGGCTTATTTTTACCTTCCCTTTCCCCATCGACAACTCCACGCCTCCCTCGTCCGACTTCTTCCCCAATTTTCTCTCCGCGTTCCCGCCTCTCCTCCCCAAACCCCGAGCCTAGCCGCCGCGCCCCTGCGTAACTCATTCTGCATTACCTGCTAGGACACCCCCCTGCCCAACCTACTCCTCGACCCCAAACTACTGGCTCCGAGCCCGGGCGCCAGCGGGATGAGAGAACCCACTTATCACTACGGACTTGATGCGCAGCGAGGAACGGTGCTGTCTCCGGCGCGTGCGATTTCTAATTATCTTTCCGGTCACAGGGGAGAGCTCTAACCCTGGGCACCGCCGCGCCGCCTGCGCGCACGAGGGTCGGGTCTTCCCCAGCCGCACGCAGCGGACCAGCAAAGGGAAGCCAGGCTTACCCTTCAGAAAGACAGAAGAG
>NW_011495047.1:6179092-6213132 GCF_000754665.1 Bison bison bison
GAGACCAGACTGCTTGCATTAATTTTCTACCTTATTCCCCCCACCGCTGCCTCCACTTAGTCACATGCACTGGGGCACACGCTCACACATCTCCATGCCAATACAGAAAGACACATACACAACTCATACACAAGGCTTTTTTTCTTTCTTTCTTTCTTTCTTTTTTTTTTTTTGCCTTTCAGCGGGACAGCTTTATTTCGGGCACGTTGTACCTCAGTCTATCAAAGATCTCTGATTTGGTTTGTTGCCTTTTTTAATGTGTAGGGGCTGCAAAGGAAGAGAGAAGTTACCGGAAGCTGATTATTTCTGTGGTCAAGGGAGATAAAATTTCAGTAACTATTAATACCACAGTCGGTGTTATGCCGCCTTCTCTGGGGTTGTCCTTCTCCCTGGAAATTCGCAGAACCAGTGACTACCAGAAAGTGTAACGCTAAGTAACAGTCAGTATTTCGAATATGGGCGACCAGACGGGTTCTTTTTTGAATAAGAACTTCTAGGGCAGTTGAACTTAAGTAATCATTTTGGGGGCTTTTCCTCTTTCTTCATTGCTGTTTTGTTTTACTTAGTGGATAGCAAAATATGCAGGCCTCAATGTTTGGGTGCTTTGACTGGGGATTTTAAGGGTGATTTAATCAATGTTGAATTATTTATTTTAATTAATCATATCCGTAATTCAGCTTTATAGCCTGTCCTTGGACATCCTCCCTTCTTTTCACATTTCAGTGGAGCTAATATAAGCAACTCTTGGAAGTTACTAGTCTTGGATCCCTTAAAATATCCTACAGTTATTTATAATGTGGAAATGAAATTTTCCACTGAATACCCTAACAACGTTTCAGGTATCTGGCACAGCGGATTTTCAGTCTCATTTCAAAAATATCCTCTTGCTGAACATTCACACTTTCAACTGGAGCTGACTGAGCCTGGAACTGATGATGTCTTGGCTCAGAGAGTTACTCTTAAAGGAAGAAAACATTTTTACAGACCCCTAAACTGAACCTCTCCTGGTAATAGTAGGCACAGAGGGAAACTGTGAAATTTTACATGTGTGTATTTTATGCTATAGTTTGCATGAGCTCACTCTTGGGCTTAATTTTTTTTTTTCTACCTCAAAATGTTCAGAAGAAATCACCCACTAGATTCCTCTCCAGAAATATGCCTCTCTTCTGTTGTACATTATGGCATTTAAAACACACACACACATTTTTCTGAACATGTAGCTATTCCAGAAAATACAGGCATAATTTTCCCCTCCATCTCCTTTAACATTTAATATAACTGCTTAGTAACAACACCTGGAAATCCTGACTTTCCAGACAAAGAAAATGAGATGTGAAACAGTCAAGTTACTTATCTAGTCAAATAACTGAGTTTTCAAAACCAAGACCAGAAGCTGTGCTTCTTTCATTCAGGTTTTCTCTTCTAATTGCTAAATCATTTTATATATGCTTTTTCTTGATAAAAAGTGAAAAAGTCACTGTAAAATCGTAAACTAGTTTTCAGTGGGTCAGCTGATGAAGTGGGACAACCTTTCAGACATGCAGTGAAAAATCATGACATATTGATGATCGCTAAAGTGTTGAATGGTTGGATGGGAAAACCTTATACACAGAACCATCTTTACAGAGTTTTCCTTTGGACTGTGAGAATGAAATTCACTCAGCTCTTGTAGAAGTAGCACTGCCACTAGGCCGGAAATTGTCACATTACAGTCCATAGGCCAAATCTGGCCCAATGCCTATTTTTGTATAATCCACAAGTTAAGGACGGTTTTTGAATTTTCAGATAGAAAACAATTTGGAGAGGAATAATACTCGTGACATATGAATCTGATATAAATTCAAATTTCAGTGTCCACAGCTCTATTCATACAATTGTGTAGTTATGGAAAGGACTACGTGGCCTGCAAAGCCTAAAATATTTAATATCTGTTTTGTTTTGTTTTTACAGAGAACGTTTGCCAATCCCTGCCCTGAGAAGGATACAGCAGCTGAAAGGAGTAAGCTACTTTTTAGAGTAGCTTACTCTTTTCTGTATAAATTGTTAGTTAGACTAATATTTTTCACTTAATCATTTTGGATGTGCTAAAACAGGGAATGAGGAGTTAATAATTTTTCCCTAGCTGTTTAAGCACCCTCTTCTGGCACACCTCTATATGTCAGCATCTTCAACTGTCCTTCATAGTGGGAGTACATTAACTGCATAGATGAGCAAGGGGTAAAGAAATTTACATGTCATCTGAACATGAAAAAATTACATAAGGCTTGCATAGGTTTATTCCATCTGTTTTACAGATGATTACACAAGAAACCTAAATGAGCTTACCAAGAATTTTCTGGTATACTAGAATTTTCACAGGGCCAGAAATGCAGGAAACCCTGGTTCCATTCCTGAGTCGGGAAGTTCCCTTGGAGAAGGGATAGGCTACCCACGCCAGTATTCTTGGGTTTCCCTGATGGCTCAAATGATAAAGAATCAGCCTGCAGTGCGGGAGGCCTGGGTTCAATCCCTGGGTTGGGAAGGTCCCCTGGAGGAGGGCATGGCAACCCACTTCAGTATTCTTGCCTGGAGAATCCCCATGGACAGAGGAGCCTGGTGGGCTACAGTCCATGGGGTAGCAAAGAGTCGGACGTGACTAAGCGCGGAACGTTTATATTTTTAAGACAGTTAGCTTTATAACTTATGTGATCCCAAAGCTTTCTGACTTTTTAAATTTTAAGTTTTATACAGTTCAATACTGTCTGATTTGTTGTAAACTCACTCAGTTTTTCCCTTTGTCAATGAACCTATAAAAATTTGCATGGCTGTAACAAGAGATGAAGTGTTTTGTAGTTGGGGAGCTTAGCATCGTAAACTTTTCCTTGTTGCTCCAGTTAGCATTCCCATGGGCCATTTTCAGGCATTTATAAGAGAGTGCAGCATCATCATAAAAAGGCTTATGCTTGCCATGTGATCTTCCACATTTATAGAGCACCTGCCTAATTGTATGCCAGGAGCGACACGAACTAGAGCGGTCGGTACATGTTATGTTTGACAAAAAGATCAGCTTCTTAAATGACACCCTCTCTACCTGAGGTGACAACATAATTTGTAAGAAGAGTCTCATTTATTACCTAGAAGTCAGAGAAATAAAACTTATTTTCTTAAATCAGCCCTTTAGTATTTTGATGTTGGCACTTGTCCTGTGTCAGTGGCAGTGGTCTCCAAGAAGTAGTGGAAAATTATATGTAAAACCTTATAAAACTCTGTGATGAAGCACCTAAAAACACCGTAAAAAAAGGTTTCCCATAGTAATCTATGTCTTTATTGACGTGCTTGCATTTTACCTTCTGGACACCAAGGCATGTTGCTATCCAACTCTAATCCACTGCCTACAATTCTGAATTTCACTCTAGATTTTGGGATGGTAGCCTGAACTATTTGTCCCCTCTCTCCAACTTTCCATCAGGGTAAGAAATATAAATCAAAACAGTCTTAGTCCATATAAAGAAGTACAAAATGAGCCTTTGCACAGTCTGAGAAATTTGAATTCCCAACAAGAGAGTCAAGAAAAATAGAAGAGGAAAAAAGAGCAGAATAGAAATGATCCAACTTGGTTCTCTTAGCTGCAGTCTAGGGGATGCCAGTTCTGGGTCACCATCCTAATTATTTTTTTCCTCTTTATTTCACACCCAGAAACTCTTTCTCCAGTGTTTTCCCCCAGGATTTTCTGAACTAGACTTTTCTCAGAAAAAGCACTTTCTTTTTCCCATCTAGCCATGATCAGTACTCGATGATTCTTTTCTTTTGTTTCATTTCACATGATTCACCTAAATTATCCTGTTGTTGTTGTTGTGTGTGTGTGTGTGTGTGTGTGTGTGTGTTAGTTGCTCAGTCGTGTGTGACTCTTTGAGACCCCGTGGACTGTAGCCTGCCAGGCTTCTCTGTCCTTGGAATTCTCCATGGCAAGAATGCTGGAGTGGGTAGCCATTTCCTTCTTCAGGGGATCTTCCCTACCCAGGGATTGAACCCAGGTCTCCTGCATTGCAGGTGGATGCCTTAAGGTCTAAGCCACCAAGGAAGCTGTTGGGTGAGATCTGTTCATCACACTCCTATAAGTCACGATTTTTCTCTAGATCATTTTCCTTCCCTGAGGGTGCCAATAATCAACGGATTGCCTCTCAGGTCCAAATTCAACTTTTTTACCTGCTCTGTGAAAATGGATCTGGGCCCTTTAAATATTTCTTCTTACCCACTGGCATCAACATGTTGTCAGTAGGGGGCATTGGAGAAATGTTACAGAGGGAAATGGTTTTGCTTCCTGGTTCTCTCATGCTCAACAGAGCAGATTGCCACAACCCAGCAAGTATAGCTTCTTCAGCTCACAGCTCCTGCGATACCCACTTCCCCGGGACTCAGCTGCCCTAGCAAAGTTGGTTTCTCCAGGGCCAGGCTCCTGTTGTGCACAGCCAGCTGCCAGCAGCACCCAGCATTTTCTCCCAGCATCCTCCACCTTTGTTTTGTAATGGCATGCCCCTGGCAAGACACCTACTTGGAAACAGCTTTCCCTAGCACCCTAGAGGGTGGATTTCCAGCAAGTTCCACCAATGCAACTTCTGTGCCCCACAGTGAGTCAAGGCTGTGCTTTCCCAATGAGATCGGTATCTCAGCCCCTGGGGAGGTGGGGAGGGGCGGCTCTTTCTTGGTTACGCTCTTTCAGTCCTGAGGGTGGTGGATGCTCTTCTTCCTATAGTCTTAAGAATTCTCTTGACTTGTTCCTAGCCAATTTCTTGTGACTCCAATCCATTGTTATAGTCAATAGTTCCTTATAGTAAACTTTCCTTGTTCAAATTACTATGTGAACATAATTTAAAAGAGCTTATTGCAAAATACAAAATATTTGAATTTCTTAAAAAGTGCTTTGTGGTCTTGCTTTCCTCAATTTTTCCAGACTGATAGAGTAGGGGTTACATTTTCTATCCTCCAAAATGTACTTCTTCACAGTGGTTTCCATTTTGGGTCATTCCATTTGGGTCATTATAAGATGAGCATTTCCAACATTACATTACATCTATTTAATTTATCTCTACCTAAGAGGTATGATAAAGCTACACTTAGAAGCCATTAGGAATTCCCTGGTGATCCGAGGGTTAGGATTTGGCTCTTTCACTGCTAGGGCCAGGTTCAATCCCTGGTTGGGGAACTAAGATCCTGCAAGCTGCACAGAGAGGCAAAAAAAAAAAAAAAAAGATGTATATTTTTAAGAGAAGGTATGGAATGGAAAGAGAGTATAGGTTAAATGGGTCTATATTTTCTACCCAGAGTCCTCTTGCTGTCTCTCATGAAATCCCATAGTCCACAATGTGGTACACATATATATAGCAGAATATTACTCAGCCATTAAAAGGAATGGAATTGTGCCATTTACAGAGGTGTAGATGGACCTAGGGGCTTCCAGGTGGTACCAGTGGTAAAGAACCCGCCTACCAATGCAAGAGACATAAGAGATTCAAGTTCGATCCCTAGGTAGGGAAGATCCCCTGGAAGAGGGCATGGCAAGCCACTCTAGCATTCTTGCCTGGAGAATCCCATGGACAGAGGAGCCTGGTGGACTATAGTCCATAGGGTCACAAAGAATCAGACACAACTGAAGTAACTTAGCACACACACAGATAGACCTAGAGACTTCCTGTCACACAGAGTGAAGTCAGGAAGAGAAAGTAAATATCCTATATGAACACATATATGTGTAATCTAGAAGAATGGTATAGATAAACTTATTTGCGAAGCAGAAATTGAGGCACTGGCATAGGGAACAAGTGTGTGGATCCTGAAGGAATAAGTAAGGGATGAGATGGACTGGGAGATTAGGATTGGCGTATGTACACTATTATGAATGGAAGAGATAACTAATGGGGACCAACCGTAGGGCACAGGAACTCCAGTCAGTGCTCGGTGGTGACTTAAATGGGAAGGAAATCCAAGGAAGAGGGAATATATGTGTATGTGTGACTGATTCACTTTACTGTAGAGCAGAAATTAATACAACATTGTAAGGCAACCACACTCAAATAAAAACTCATGTGAAAAAGATATACATAAATAAAATCACACACAAAAATTCCAGAGCTGCCCCATGCCCACATCTGATAAAAAGCTGGCGTTAGGGAAGGTGGATAGGTATCTTGCAAGATGTGGAGAGCGAAATGCTACCAACTCAAGAAAGCCAGGGAGCCGGATTAGATGATGCTGACTTATTGTACTTGAAGTCAGAGACTAGGCAATGCTATCTTTCTACTGTAAAATAAACCAACAAACACTGGATGAAGCAAAATAAATAGACATGGTATTGCCAATTTTCTCCCAGCTTTTAATATGTTATATGCATCTTGAAACTCCATGAAAAGAAACCAGAACATACTATTTCCCAAATTCACTTAATTATTGCTTCTGAGCAGATTTAGAGGTCTTTGATGTATTTTTAGAATATCCAGTGTTAAGTCAAAGTGGAAAAAAATTGTTGCAACGTTAAAGGGGCTATCCTGTCTAGAAGGGAATATTGTAACGTAGCAGGGAAATAAAGTTGGCTAAACTACTTACAGCTAGGTCACAAAGGGCCTTGGTACCGTGATGCCTACCTTTGTGCACATATACAGGAAGGAGAATATTTGAGCTGCTTCTAGAAGCCTTGCTCTCGGTCCCTCATCCTGCTATTCTAGACCATTCATCCTTCTTGGTCCAAACAGAAGAGTTAAATGGAAATTTCTCTGAGCAAGGCCAGTAGGAGGATGAGACAGAAGAGCCTGCAAAACAGGGTCCGTTTTATTTTATTTTTTGGCCATGCTGTGTGGCATGTGGGATCTTAGTTCCCCCACCAGGGATTCAACCTGTGCCCCCTACAGTGGGAGCATGGACTCTTAACCACTGGACCTCCAGGGTGGTCCCCATCCTATGTTTATTTAAAGTTTGATTCTTACTTTGCTTATTGTGGATTTTTTGGTATTAAATTTGATTTTTAAGAATACTGCATGAAAATATTATCGAATGGTTTCTTGGAATGCCCTCAAATTTTCTATTCAAGGCCAGGGCCTCAATTTCTTTCATCCTAATCCTAGCCCAGCTCTTTTGGATATGAAACTTACAGAGCGATTCCTGACCTTCCTGCTTTGTCACCATCTCTCCTTTTTTAAAATCTATTTCTAAAGGCAAATACAAATTGCAATAATTCCACATTCTCCCAGAAAAGAACACACATTATAACTTTCAGTACCTAACTGAGGTTTCAATAGCAGATAAAACAGAAGAGTTTGACCTTCAAAAATATAATAATATGTAAGGGTAAATCTGTGTATACCTGGTTATCACTCTGTGGCAACAAAAATACAAATCATCTGCTTTTTATTATGCAATTTTAAAAAAGGCAAAAATATGCCTACTTTGGGGTTTAACTCTGTTTTTAGAACTATCTTCAATTTTACTTAAATATGTTGCAAACACAATACAGTTAAAGCCTGTTATTTTTCATTTCTGTAAGTATTGTGTTGGTGTTACATTCATTGGATTCTTTTAATAAATGGATTCCATTATCAAATCTTTATAAGAATTGTATTAAAGACATTTCCTACTAGTGCCAACGTGGTGGAGATAAACTTTCCGCAAAGCGGTAGTGGGGTGGGAGAGTTAAGACATTTTAAAAAAAAGCTTACTTGGCTACTGTTCTTTCCTCTCTCAATACAGTTCTTTTTCTGTTCATTTACATCTTTGCCCAGAGAATATATTTATTTCTACTTCCTAAGTAAAATCTCTAACTTTTCTTTAGTTTTTTATGACCAGATTTAAGACTTAACCATGGCTTGTTGACTCTTAAGCATTCTGAAATAGCAGTTTTCCACATGCTTTAAAACTTTCTACTTGACTATTCCTGGCAGATCTTAATTAAGATGTTGACTTTTGCCTTTAGGTCAGATTTATATGAACCTGGCTAATCAACAAATCTAAAAGTCCTATTAGATGACACTATTCTCATTACTGTCAAGTAAAAAAGAAACTGATGAATTGTTTCAGATATTTATCTGATTTACTTCGTTTAAAGCTTATTCTTCTCTAAGATTGCTGAAAATGCGGGTTGCATCCAGTAGTTTCATTGAACATCATCTTTGTTCTGTTTTTAACTTCTTCACAGCAGTTTATCCTTATTAAAGGGCATTTTATTATAGTGTGCCCATAACTGTAAACATGGAAATGACTTGAGGTGTTACAGTTTATTATGTATTGTCATTTGAGATTTAATCATGGCTTCTCTACTACTGATAGTATTATTCACAGAAAAAAAATACCTTTTTCAAAAGTATCTATGATAGAACTTGAACTGTGAAAAAATATTAATAAGGAGAGAATTACAAGAGGTATGATACATAAGAACCATAACTCATCTTAAAGTCAGCCTTAAAATTTGAAAGTTTTTCAGTTTTCAACTTTGTTTTACAAACTTTTATAAACTCAGTCATAGAATTTCTCTCTCATCAGAGATCCAGCAAAAACATTTCCATTCAGAGCTAAAGTTTCTATAGAATATTTCCAACTGTCAGTGTTAAAAATTTTAAAAACTGGAAGAAAAAATAGTTGGAAATTTGCTTTGCATTTGTCACTGAAAAAGGGGGATGGCTTATATCTAAATAAATTAAAGTCTAAACAGTCCATCAGTGATTTTTATTACACATATATGAAAAGAAAAAGAGATTTGTTTTAATTCATTCACTTCTCCCTTAAAATCATTGTATTATGTGAGAATCTATGTGGCCTTGATAATTTTAATACAAGTTGCTCAACTTTCTTTTCTTCTTGGTCAGGGAGCATGAAATTTGGAGCCACTGAAAGAAAAAAAAAACTTTCAGAAGGTTTATATTGGAGTGGAGATTTGGTCTCTTCCCTCTGAACTCCCTTCCAGGGGCAGAGCAACAGGACCACATGTAAGTATATTTCTTCTCAGCGTATTTTAGAAGAGAGGGTAGCAGTGCAAAATGGGAAGTGTACTTGGCACATCTTTTTAGCTAACTCCCCATAAAACCTGTAACAAGGGCTCCAGAACAACATGTCCTATGACCTCACAGAAATTTCCATTTGAAGATTCATTCTGTAAGCAGTCAAGGTCAATATGTCCAGTATACCTAGCTCATTGTTCCAAGCAGAAAGGGAAACAAGGGACATTTATGCTGCCAAAGCCCACTGTACACAGTCCTTATATTTTCTCCATCTTTATTAATATTCCCACTCCACACAGGATTGTGAATTCCATAATGATAGCGACTATGTTTGGCTCACAAATAATCCGAAACCACACCACTGAAGAAATCCAGGGAATTCCATTCCTACTGTAGTCCATGTATAACAATGTGAATAATGTTCCCTGGAGTGATATAATATGGTAGCATATGGCAGCGAGCATAAAGCCTGGCTTATATTAGTAGTATGTGACCAGTATACATGAGTTGACTGAATGAATGAATATTCCCCATTAGGCAGAAACTTGGGTATCAAGATAAGCTAGTCTTCTCCATCATTTTCCACTTCTACTCTTTCACCTAATTCTATTAATACTACTTTCTAAGTATGATTTTATCTACTTTCTTTCCATCTCCATAACCAGTACCTTAGTTCAAGCCTCTATCACCTTGAATCTCAACTGCAAGAGATTTCTAGCTTCCTGGTGCCATTCATACCCACCTTCAATCCCAAATCATCCTCTATGTTCCTATTAGAGGACTCTCTTTTTTTAATTAAAAAAATGTTTTTAATTAATTTTGATTATAGTTGCTTTACAGTGGTGTGTTAGTTTCTACTGTACAGCAAAATGAACCGACCAAACATATACAGATATTCCCTTCCTTTTGGACCTCCCTCCCAAAGAAGTCTCTTTTTATAATACAATTTCAACCATGTCATTTCCTGGCTTGAAACCCTTCAGTGGTTCTATATCAGCTATTATATGGGACAAGGGATAAAACACTATACCATCTGGCCACAAGCACAGGGGTAAAAGGTGAAACCCAAATTTGAAAATAAACATATCTTATGAAAAACTCCATTCCATACATCTCCTACTCTCCTTTGCTGTTGAGGGCAGGGCTTGGCTTTGTTCATTCTTCATCCCCAGCACTTAGCGTAATGTCCAGAATACAATAAGTGCCTATAACTATTTGCTTACATGAGTCAGTGAATAAACTTATTTGAAATTTCTATTTAGACCTGAGTTTTCTGTCCTTTAAAATAGGAACCTTTTATAGATAAAAAATAATAAATAAAATAGGAACATTTTGAACAAATTGACACCAAAGGGGGAAATGGGTGGGATGAATTGGGAGACTGGGATTGACATATACATACTTCTGTGTATAAAATAGATAACTAATGAGAACCTATTGTATAGCACAGGGAACTCTACTCAGCACTGTGTGGCGACCTAAATGGGAAGGAAATCCAAAAAAGAGGGGATGTGTATATACATATACCTGATTCACTTTGTTGTACAGTAGAAACTAATACAACATTGTAAAGCAACTACACTCCAATAAAAATTAATTTAACAAAGTAAATAAAATAGGAACTTTTTGTGTTATTAAATCTTATGGTTCTGTCTGAAATGATCAAATACTGATCAGGATGTGGAACAGCTCATTCAGATACTTTACTGAGAACATAAATTTCGGGGAAAGACTTGGGAATCACAGTTTGGCATTGTCTAGTAAAGCTGAAACTGCACATATGTTCCATAACTTTGCAACCCCACACCTAAATATCTACCTTAGTTAGAAGACACATAGAAAATAATGATATGTTGCATGTTATTCTGGAGTAAGGAAATGAAAGGCTTGTGCTCAGAGGTAAGGAAGCAGAGCTTCCGCCACCTCACACTGCCCTGTGTCCTGAGTGCTCAGGGATCAATACTTTCTGCTGTAGTGGTGGTCTTCAAACTAGCAGTGTAAGGCTGTTTGCTGTAATATTTAAAAATACTCATCCTGCTTTAGAAAATAAGAGAAACAAATAAGGATAGATGAAACAATATAGAAGTTAGTCATTTGTAAGACATGTAACAAAGACATGTTTCTTTATGTAAGACATAAAGGAAACAGAGCTTAACATGCTTAACATCCACTGGAAGGGGTAGAATGATCAACAGCATCAAATATTCATAACACGCTAAATAAATATGAGGCACTCAATATTCTCAAGATCTTAAACGGACATCCCATTGATGACATTCATTCTGGCCCATGTGTCCTCTGCCCAATAAACTCAGCAGCTGCCCATCAATCTAACTGGTGAGCTACAACAATGGCCAGGAGTACCAATAAGTACCAATAAGCAAGTGGGTACTGATTCTAGCTACCTTCCTTCTTGCAGAACACTCTTGCACAGACCTCAACTCTGACTGGTAATCATATGGTTGGCAGAATGTTATAGCATTAGAAAAAGAGATGGAATACACAAGCTTTGCATAATTTCAAACAATGCACCCTACCCTAAAGTGTAACAATCCACACCGTCTCTGTCCTCTTGCTTCTCCTTCTGATTTCAATTAATTCAAACAATTGCGTGATTCAAGAGTCTTAATGTGGTCTGTAAGCCTTTAGTTTGGGCTTCCCTGCTGGCTCAGGAGGTAAAAAGTCCACAAGATGTTCGGGAGACCTGGGTTCAATCCCTGGGTTGGGAAGACCCCCTGGAGGAGGGCATGGCAACCCATTCCAGTATTCTTGCCTGGAGAATCCCCAAGGACAGAGGACCCTGGCGGGCTACAGTCCATGGGGTCACAAAGAGTCGGACATGAATGACTGACTAAGCACAGCACAAGCCTTTAGTTTAGTGATAAATAGTTTCCCTTATTGTTCTTAGAGGCTACCATTGCATCAAGGTAATCTCCCATATAATGTTGGGTTACATGTGCCCCTACAGGAAATGAGAACTTTCCAAGAACACAAATTGTCTTAAGAATTAATTTCAATATCCTCAAAGTCATATATTATTGTTGTTGTTCAGTTGCTAAGTCGCACCCAACTCTTTTCAACACCATACACAGCATGCAGCATGCCACATTTCCCTGTCCTTCAACTATCTCCCAGAGTTTGCTCAGATTCATATCCGTTGAGTCGGTGATGCTTATTAACTATCTCATCCTCTGTTGCCCTCTTCTCCTTTTACCTTCAGTCTTTCCCATCATCATGGTCTTTTCCAATGAGTCAGCTCTTCATATCAGGTGGCCAAAGTATTGGAACTTCAGCTTCAGCATCAGTCCTTTCAATGAATATTCAGGGTTGGTTTCCTTTAGGAATGACTGGTTTGATCTTGCAGTCCAAGGGACTTTTGGGAATTCTTCTCCAGCACCGCAATTCAAAGGCATGAGTTCTTCAACGCTCAGCCTTCTTTATGGTCCAACTCTAACATCCATACATGACTACTGGAAAAACCATAGCTTGACCATACTGACCTTTGCTGGCAAAGTGATGTTTTGCTTTTTAATACACTATCTAGGTTTGTCATAGCTTTTCTTCCAAGGAGCAAATGTCTTTTAACTTCATGGCTGCAGTCACCATCTGCACTGATTTTGGAGCCCAAAAAATAAAGTCTGTCACTGCTTCCAATTTTTCCCCTTCTGTTTGCCATGAAGTGATGGGACCCAATGCTATGATCTTTGTTTTTTGAATGTTGACTTTCAAGGGATCTTTTTCACTCTCCTCTTTCACCCACATCACGAGGCTCTTTAGTTTCTCTTTGTGCTGTGCTTAGTTGCTCAGTCTTGTCCAATTTTTTGCAACCCTATGGACTGTAGCCCACCAGACTCCTCTGTCCATGGGATTCTCCAGATAAGAATAGTGGAGTGGGTTGCCATGCCCTCCTCCAGGGGATCTTCCCAACCCAGGGACTGAACCCAGGTCTCCCGCATTGCAGGCAGATTCTTTCCCATCAGAGCTACCAGGGAAGTCCTTAGTTCCTCTTTATTTTCTGCCATTAGAGTGGTATCATCTGCATATCTGAGGTTGTTGATATTTCTCCCAGCAATCTTGATCCCAGCTTGTGATTTATCCAGCCCAGCATTTTGCATGATGTACTCTGCATATAAGTTCAATAAACAAGATGACAGTATACAGGCTTGTCATACTCCTTTCCCAATTTTTATAACCAGTCCGTTGTTCCACGCCCAGTTCTAACTGTTGCTTCTTGACCTGCATACAGGTTTCTCGGGAGGTAGGTGAGGTGGTCTGGTATTCCCATCTCTTTAAGAATTTTCCACAGTTTGTTGTGATCCACACAGTCAAAAGCTTTAGCATTGTCAATTAAGCAAAAGTAGATGTTTTTCTGGAATTCCCTTACATTCTCTATGATCCAACAGATATTGGCAATTTGATCTCTGGTTCCTCTGCCTTTTCTAAACCCAGCTTGTACATCTGGAAATTCTTGGTTTACATACTGCTGAAGCCTACCTTAAAGGATTTTAAGCATAACCTTACTAGTATGTGAAATGAGAGCAATTGTATGATTAGTTCAGTCACTCAGTCCTGTCCAACTCTTTGCGACTCCATGAACTGCAGCATGCCAGGCTTCTCTGTCCATCACCAACCCCCATAGCTTGCTCAGACTCATATCCATCAAGTTGGTGACACCATCCAACCATCTCATCCTCTGTCGTCCCCTTCTGCTCCTTCCTTCAATCTTTCCTAGCAAAGAAATTGTATGATAGTTTGCACATTCTTTGTCTCTGCCCCTCTTCGTGATTGGAATGAAAACTAACCTTTTCCAGTCCTGTGGTCACTGCTGAGTTTTCCAAATTTGTTGACATATTGAGTGCATTCCTTTAACAGCATCATGTTTTAGGATTTTAAATATGTATTTCTTCCTAAAAGCAATCTGCCTGGGAACTTGCCTGTGCTTCCCATTTTCTCTCTTTATATTTCCCTTTCCCTACTTCACAAATGAAAAGACACATTCTGGCCATCTTCCCTTCCCACTGTGTTTTGCTCCAGGGCATATTAAAAATCTCCTGGCTGCCACACGGCACTTTCATTAATCAAGACACCAAAAGCAACACTTCATTTGACATAAGCAATGCATTCCATTAGTCACCAAGTCATTGCTTAATTTTCGACCCCATGGACTATAGCCCACCAGGCTGCTCTGTCCAAGGGATTTCCCAGGCAAGAATACTGAAGTGGGTTGCCATTATCTTCTCCAGGGGACTTTCCTGACCCAGGGATCAAATCTGCATCTCCTGCATTGCCAGGTGGATTGTTTATCACTGAGCTACCAGGGAAGCCATGTTCAATAATTATTTGTAAAAGAGTATAATATATTTATGTTGTTTTCATCAATGTATACTAGGAGAATACTAATAGTATAATAACTCAAACCAGAAGTATTTTAACAATTAGAAACGCATGGACCTAGTTCAGTTCAGTTCAGCTGCTCAGTTGTGTCCGACTCTTTGGGACCCCATCGACTGCAGCATGCCAGGCCTCCCTGTCCATCGCCAACTCCTGGAGCTTGCTCAAACTCATGTCCATTGAGTCAGTGATGCCATCCAACCATCTCATCCTCTGTCGTCCCCTTCTCCTCCTGCCCTCAATCTTTCCCAGCAACAGGGTCTTTTCAAATGAGTCAGTTCTTCATATCAGGTGTCCAAAGTATTGGAGTTTCAGCTTCAGCACCAGTCCTTCCACTGCATATTCAGGACTGATTTCCCTTAGGATGGACTGGTTGGATCTCCTTGCAGTCCAAGGGACTCTCAAGAGTCTTCTCCAACACCACGGTACAAAAGCATCAATTCTTCGGTGCTCAGCTTTCTTTATAGTCCAACTCTCACATCCATACATGACCACTGGAAAAACCATAGCCTTGACTAGACGGACCTTTGTTGGCAAAGTAACGTCTCTGCTTTTTAATATGCTATCTAGGCTGGTCATGACTTTTCTTCCAAGGAGTAAGATCTTTTAATTTCATGGCTGCAGTCACCATCTGCAGTGATTTTGGAGCCCAAGAAAATAGTCTGTCACTGTTTCCACTGTTTTCCCATCTACTTGCCATGAAGTGATGGGAACGGATGCCATGATCTTCATTTTCTGAATGTCGAGCTTTAAGCCAACTTTTTCACTCTCCTCTTTCACTTTCATGAGAGTCTCTTTAGTTCTTCTTCACCTTCTGCCATAAGGGTGGTGTCATCTGTGTATCTGAGGTTATTGATATTTCTCCTGGCAATCTTGATTCCAGCTTGTGCTTCATCCAGCCCAGCATTTCTCATGATGCATGTAAGTTAAATAAGCAGGGTGACAATATGCAGCCTTGACGTACTCCTTTTCCTATTTGGAACCAGTCTGTTGTTCCATGTCCAGTTCTAACTGTTGCTTCCTGACCTGCATACAGGTTTCTCAGGAGGCAGGTCAGGTGGTCTGGTATTCCCATCTCTTTCAGAATTTTCCACAGTTTGTGGAGATCCTAGGAAGCTAACAATTTCTAATTTATGTACCTATTAATTATGTACCTGTTTTTGCTGCTGAAAATAGTCCAGCATGACTGGTTGAAGACTTAAAAGCATAAAATATATTACATTAAGACATTTTCTGTATAGGATGTGTGATAGAAGTGGGATGAAAGAAACTGTGTAAAACTTTTGACTGACAAGGATCCTTTTCATATAAATGGTCTCAGATCACTATGACATTTATCTTGCACTGAATATATCTGAAAGATATATTCCTATATGTATAGGTTTTCTTTTCAAAGTAAAAAATCACAATACACTGGAAATAGCATCTTTGACAGCTATTTAAGCCTGTAATAGAAAATGTTAGATGTTTTATCAAAGTCCAGTGAAGAAAACAAAAACATTCCCAGGTATTTCTTTCAACAGAGAGAATTTAATAAAGGTATTTACAGGCTGTGGAAGAGCTGAGAAGTCAACAGGGAATATGAAGCAGTTCAGAGGTTAGCAACAGCAGGAGTTCCTTCTAACCCAAAACTATAGCAACAGCAAGAGTAGGTTTTGTTAACAGCATGCAGGGCCACCTAGCAGTCAGAAGCATGGAGGGACCACGTTGAGGATGTAGAACCCAAAGGGAAGACTTGTTTAGTGCACGATGGAGTCACAGGGGCAATGCAGCGACTGCTAGAGGTACTACCTGAGGCTGAATGAGAAGGAGAGAAGTTTCTGGCTTCTTCCCTTCCTATTTGTCCTCCGCATGCGTGTGTGCATGCTCAGTTGCATCCAACTTTTTGGGATTCCCCAGGCAGGAATACAGTAGCGGCTTGCCATTTTGTTCTCCAGGGGATCTTCCTGACCTAAGGATTGAACCCTCATTTCTTGCATCTTCTGCCTTGACAGGTGGATTCTTTACGAGCAGTGCTAGTGGGAAGCTCTCTAATCCCACTAGTGCCTCCAGTGGCTGACCCTACTGGGAGCCAGGTGGTTAGAATGGTTAGAGAGCCTGGGAAAAGTAATTCCCTTAAATACACAGCAGAATATGGAAAGGAAAGACAGGTCAGTGCCCAGCACAGGTGTGAACCTAAAACTGAGTAAGCAGTATGTAGAAAAGTGAAGTTAGATCCCTATCTCACACTGTATACAAAAAGCAACTCAAATTTGGTCAAAGGTTTATGTGTCAAAGCTAAAACCATAAGCTTCTTGAAGAAACTTCAGGTATCAGTATTTGTAACTGTGGATTTCAGTGGTTTGTTAGATATGACACCCAAAAGACAAGCAGCCAAGGAAAAACTAGCACAATTGGACTTGATCAAAATTAAAAACTTGTGCACTTTGAAGAACACTATTAAGAAGACGAAAAGATAACTAACAAATTGAGAACAAATATTTCTGAATCATATATCTGATAAGAGTCTAGAATCTAGCATATACACAGAACTCATAACTCCACAACAAAGCAACAGAAAAGGCAAAACAACTCAATTTAAAAATAGGCAACGTATCCTGAGAGACATTTCTCCAAAGAAGAAATGCAAATGGCCAATAAGTATATGAAAAGAGGCTCAACACCATTAGTCATTAGGAAATGCAAATCCAGACCACAGTGAGATACTGGTTCACATCCAGTAGGATGACTTTGATAGAAAAAATGAACAACAACAACTTTTGGAGAAAATGTGGAGAGATTAGAACATTGATGATGGGAATGTAAAGCAGTGTAGCCACTGTGGAAAACAGCTTGGTAGTTTATTTAAAGGTTAAACATAAAATTGCCATAAAACACAGCAATTATACCCAGGAGAAAAGAAAGCATACAATCACACAGAAATTGTACACATATCCGTAGTAGCATTATTTATAATAGTCAAGATGTGGAAAGTTCTTAAATGTCTACTGACGGTTGAAGAAATACATAAATGTGGTATATCCATTCAATGGAATATTAGTCAGTTATAAAAAGAAATGAAGCAACGATCCGTGCTCAAGCATGGATGAACTTCGAAAGCATAATGCTAAGTGAAAGACGCCAGGCACAAAAGACTACTTTTTGTAAGCTTTTGTTTATAGGAAATGTCCAGAGTTCAGAAAGTATGTTAGACGTTGCCAGGGGCTGGAGGGAGGGGTAAAGAGAGTGACTGTCAATGAGTATGCTATTTCTTTATGGAGTGATGAAAATATTCTAGAATTAGATAGTGGTGATCATGACACAACCTTGTGAATATACTAAAAAGCCATTGAATTGTATTGTAATGGTGAATTTTATGTAATAGAATTTTATCTCAGTTTTTAATTAAATTAAAGTTTTTACAAAATGAATGACTGAGGACTTTCCTGGCTGTCCAGTGGCTAAGACTCTACCTTCTAATGCAGGGGGCGTGAGTTCAATCCCTGGCTGGGGAAGTAAGATCCCTCATGTCATGCAGGGCAGCCAAAAAAAAAAAAAAAAAAATCACCAAAGTTTGGGACTCGAAATATACTGGGGGAAAGGAACTAGAGTACTTCAGTTTGTAAATTATTCCTGAAAGAAACCTGTGCTTATGTGCTCTAGGAGGATGAATGAATATTCATAGCAGCACTAGGAACATTAACAGTAAAAGGATAAACATATAATAGAATATTTATGCCGTAGAACCGTCTACAGTGAAAAAGAACAGACAACAACTACACACAATAATGGGGCTTCCCAGGTCGTGCCGTGGTAAAGAATCCATCTGCCAACGCAGGAGATGCAAGAGATGCAAGCTTGATCCCTGGGTTGGGAAGATCCCCTGGAGGAGGGAATGACAACCCGCCCCAGTATTCTTGCATGAAAAATTCTATGGACAAAGGAGTCTGAAGGGCTACAGTCCATGGGGTTGCAAAGAGTCACATGTGACTGAGCACAAAAAGGACATATAGATGAGACTCAGGAAACCGATATTGAACTAAAACAACAAATTGCTTGAGTATAAAGACAGGAGAATAATCATAGCCATGCTCTTCATAATAAACAGAAAGAAAACTACTCAACCAACACCAACAGTAGAATGAATAAAGTATATTTACTGATACAGTGAAATACTATGAGCAATGAGAATGAATTAAGTTCAATCTATATGTAACAAATAGGGTTAATCTCATAAAAAATATTGAATGGGAAAAAAAGTGACAGAGTACATATTATATGTTTTTCTTTATAAAAAACTCAAAACCAGGCCAAACTAATCTGCAAGATTAGAAGTTAGGATACTGGTTACCCCAGGCAGAAATGATGGTATTGTCTGTAGGCCTTCTGGGATGCTGATAACACTCTGTTTCTCTATCTCAGGGAATGTCAAATGGATATAATAACTTGCAGAAATTCTACAACCAGCACACACACGATGTGCACACTTTTCTGTATATATATCATGTATCAAAATTAAGTTCAAAAAGAAAGCAGCAGTCATCTGCTAAAGAATTATTAAGTATGATACTATTTATATGAAATTCAATAACACACAAAATTAAATAATATATTGGAGAAACTAACATTTGTTACAATTATAATCAAGAAAACAATAAGTCCCAAATTCAAGCTTGTGGTTATCTCCGAAGTGGATCAGTGACCAGATCAGGGTTTCATAGATATCAGTAACAGTTTATTTCATATGCGGGGTGGTAGGTACACAACTGTTCATTGTATTGCTATTCTGTATATGCCATAATATTTTATAAAAATGAAATCAAAGTTATTTAAAAAAATTCTATGGTTCTGAGTGCCAAAGTCTATAACTTAAAGCATGTATACTTCCCAGTTGTTGGGTTGGGCTGCAGATTGGTTTGGAAAATCTGTCATTATTTTTCCTATCTTTAAATACTATTAGTTATTCTATTAGTTGATTCAGTACCTTAGAAAAGGAAAGGTTTTAGTCAAATCCTACATGAACCAGTTAACCCAGAAAAATCAACTTATTAGTTTCCAAGTTTACAATTCAAAAGAACTGTGTTCCCAAATTTTATTTGCAAAAGGATTCTGGGGAGTTGGGACCACTTTTTCTCATAAAACAATATTATAAATATTGGTCGAATTCTCATCACGCCCAGGAAAGCCTATTTAACCTGCAGTATTACTAAATATAATACTGAGTCTTATATTCTTCCACTGATTCTGTGGTAAATGAGGCTTAACTTTTGCCTGAGAAGTCAGGATGCTAGAACATAACCAGCTACTGCTTTAGCCCCATTCTCTCAATCAGTGATCCTTCTCCTGTAAGTATCTAGGGAGCAACATTTTCATCCCATGTCAGGTTCCCTGATCGAGGCAGTAAGTGAAGAAGATTTCACTGAGGCAGCAAAGAGTGTGTCCTACTCTATACAGCAGAGGCACTGTGGGAAATGATATTGCATAAATAGAGCATGGTTATATTGTAGAATTCCTGGAAAGCTTCACAGAGCAGTTGAGAATTTATGAGATAGGTCGTTAGACGATCTAATAAAAATTAAGCTATCAACTACTGAATAGTTACCATGTACCATGATTTTTCCCAAGTAGTGTACATGCTGGAGAAGGCAATGGCACCCCACTCCAGTACTCTTGCCTAGAAAATCCCATGAACAGAGGTGCCTGGTGGGCTGCAGTCCATGGGGTCGCTAAGAGTCGGACACGACTGAGCGACTTCACTTTCACTTTTCATGCATTGGAGAAGGAAATGGAAACCCACTCCAGTGTTCTTGCCTGGAGAATCCCAGGGACGGGGAGCCTGGTGGGCTGCCATCTATGGGGTCGCACAGAGTCGGACACAGCTGAAGTGACTGAGCAGCAGTGTACATGCAGAACTCATACACTCCTTACAACAACTTTATGAAATATGTAGATATTTCATATGAAATATGTAGATAATTCAACATCCTTATTTTTCAGATGAAGGAAACTGAGAGTAGTGAGAGATGACTGAGAGGCAGAATGATAGTTCACCTGATGTCATATGACTAGTAAGTGTAAAGCCGGATGCAAACCCAAGCCATTGATTTGTAGCATCTGCCAATTTCTATAGTGTAAATATTTCCATCACAACTGGCCTTAAGCTACAAACATGATGTTACCAACACTGGGCTGGAAAGGGATCTGCACAATCGGCTCTAGCAGAATGAAATGATGCAAGCCAGCTCTAGTGCAAAGTTGAACAATGATTTATCAGTGCTTATTGTCTACAAGAAGTACTGTGCTAAAGCCAAACAATTGTTTAGGTTCCAATTCTTCCCTTTCTGGTAGTTATAGGATGAATGGAGAGACAATATTTACAGTAGTGAAATGCTGAATAAAACAACATCCCTGGTGGCTCAGATGGTAAAGCATCTGCCTACAGTGCAGGAGACCTGGGTTCGATCCCTGGGTCAGGAAGATCCTCTAGAGAAGGAAATGGCAACCCACTCCAGTACTCTTGCATGGAAAATCCCATGGACAGAGGAGCGTAGTAGGCTACAGTCCATGGGGTTGCAAAGAGTCGGACACAACTGAGCGACTTCACTTCACTTCATGTAACTTTATAAAAGAAATGACAGTTCACATTTAATTATCAAATACATAGTATAGATTAGAGGTGGAAAAAATAGCAGTGGACTCTATGGGCCAGTAAGATTTTATGGAAAGTTAATATTAAATCATTGCAGAATTTGTGTGGATGAAGAGGAACGAATTCTAAAGAGGGGTGTGGACATGAACAAAAAGTGCTAGTAAGTGAATTAATGTTTTTCGAAATCAGCTCAGTTCGCTAAATCAGACTACAAAAGGAAATTGTAGAACCTCTCAATGAAAAGTTTTTTAGTGACCGAATCAGCTTCAACATTGATCCACCAAGAGGCAGGGGGATGAACTGGATGACCTTTTGAAATCTTTTCCAAGTTTGCTAGTTCTTGTAGTTGTAACTCTTTAGCCTTCTTGATCTTAAAATACATTAATGAAAGAAGTATTGAAATCTAATCTTTCAAAATGCTATGTTCTGGTTCTGGAATGCAGAGAATCTTCCTCTGGCTAAGATATGAATTGCACATCCTTTTTTTTTATGCAGTGAATAATTAATCAAGTTGGTCTGTTATGTTGATTGTCTAGCATGATGACAGATACCCTAATAATTGGAAATTCTGTTCCATTGCATGGATATTTTAAAGAATGAATTAATAAATGTCAATTTATTAATTGACATTTAAAAGAATGGATGATCTCTTAAAGAGCGAGAAGCAAAAAATATTCAGCATACAGGCTGTTTTTCTAAACAGGGAGAAGGAGAAACACCACAGAAATGTGCAGAGGAAGCTGAGTCAGAGACTGAGGATGTAGATCTCTCAGAGTCAGAGACAATCTGAAGAAAGTGAGTCCTTTGCACCTGTATTTCTTTATGCTCAGAGCACTTTTCTCCAGAATATCTACATGGATCACTCCCTCGTCCTTTGTTATTTTTTGGCCACACTGGGAAGCTTGTGGGATCTTAGCTCCTGGACCAAGGATTGAACCCACACCCTCAGCAGTGAAGGATAGGAGACCTAACCCCTGGGCCACTGAGGAATTCCCTCTTTCATCCTTTTAGATGTCACTTCTCGGAGAGGCTTCCCCAGAACTGTATGTATTAATAGCAATTCTTTCCCCACCCCTCACCTCACCAGCTGGCTCTTACATCCATTCTCCTGGGTTATTTTTATCCATTTCTCTCCTGACAGTTCCTTGGACTGCAAGGAGATCAAACCAGACAATCTTAAGGGAGATCAACCCTGTATATTCCCTGGAAGGACTGATGCTGAAGCTTAAGCTGCAGTATTTTGGTCATCTGATGCAAACAGATGAAAAATTGGAAAAATCTCTGATGCTGGGAAAGATTGAGGACAGAAGGAGAAGAGGCCATCAGAGGCAGAAATGGCTGGACAGAATCACCGATGCAATGAACATGAACTCAGGCAAGCTTTGGGAGATGGTGAGGGACAGGGTGGCCTGGTGTGCTGCAGTCTGTGGGGTCACAAAGAATAAGACGCGACTGGGCATCTGAACAACAACAACTAGTTCAGCACTTGGTTTACCTGTTTATTTCCTTATAATCCATCTTCCCTCTTTCCCCAACTCAAATGTGTATATCAGAACATCAGCTCCATGAGAGTGTCTTGTCTGTTTTGAATCCACAGCATCTGTTACAGTGCCTGACACACAGCAGGCACCCAATAAATACTCGTTTGAATACAAGTATTCAAATATGGATGATCAAATGTGGCAGAGATGTCACATCTCTGGTTCCTTGAATAGACTACATCTCTAACACTGATCAGCTAGATGCAACACCTCTATTGATTATAAGGAAAATCAAAATTAATAAGTATGGAAGAAGACAGCTTGAGCCTACTGCCAGTCACTGAAGAAAAACTAAGAAGCTCTTCAGTCCCATTTTTGTGTTAATGACACAGGTAGTGCAACGAACTTAGATCCATACTATACATTTGTCATGATTATATCCTTTTATTTTATAACCCTAAGAAGAAAAATGTCCTGTCAGTTCGTGGGCCACTTTTTAAAATCTCATAGGTCCACCAAAATGTTTTACAGACATTGTGGTAGAGGTCCTTTTTTTAAAAAAATCTACATTTATGCCTTTCCAAAAAAGAGACAGAAGAGACATGGGTTCGATCTCTGGGTTGGGAAGATCCTCTGGAGGAGGGCATGGCAACCCACTCCAGTATTCTTGCCTGGAGAATCCCACAGGCAGAGGAGCCTGGCAGCCTACAGTCCATAGTGATGCAGTCGGACACAACTGAAGTGACTTAGCAAAAAAGACTCCTAAATTGATATTTAAGTATTGATTTTTATATGCCATATTTTAAAAGCATGCTGTATATATCCGATTACTGTCTTTTGACATTTTCTAAGAAGGTTTATAATTTCTAAAATATTCACTGAGAAATACATAAAATGTTAGTATGTATTAACTAACTTAGGTAAAGTCATTTCAGGGCCCTTTAACCTCTTTTACATCCTTCTTTTAAAATGTTGGTTTCAAATGACTGTCTCTGGGAGACATCCTGATATTGACTGGTCTTTCATAATTCAGCTTGTGATACATGATTCTGGCAACTCCAAGATCAGTAAAGGCAATTTGCAAAATTTGCTGGTTGCTGTGGGAACAATTATTTTAAAATTCCCATTTGTATACAAATCAGCTAAGGAAGTAGCCAAGTTAAAAGAGGATAAGGGATGCTTTAAATTGTTTTCACTTTAACCAATACCTTATATCACCTAGTTATTTCTCATAATGCTTCAAAATGTTGAGTTGGATATTTTTTGATGCTCCAGAAGTAACTGCTAGAACCCAAGGCACTAGGACCTGAAGCTGAAGAAAAAGGGAAGTTGGGTATCCACATTACCACTGTTTGGACTGATAAGGATGTATGACATTTGTTTGTGCCAAGTGGGCACTGTGGACAGTAACAGTACTAGAACCATCCGGACAGTAGCTCATTGAAGACAGCTGTCACCAGTCTTGGAAATGGGAAAGGGAGAAGGAAAGCCCCGGAAGAGGTTGAGCTGTCACAGGAGGAACATATACTGGTTTTTGAATTCCTGTTGTTCATTAGCCAGAAAGGCAGGGACCCTCAACAGTCAGACACATAAACAGGTTCTGCCCTCTTTTAATTATCCAGTTGTTCAATTACTGGCTCTAGTTTTTAAGAGCCCACATTATCCAATTCAGTTCTTAGGGCAATTCTGTGAGCTAGGCATCAAAAAAAAAAAAAAAAAAAAAACACCTCTTTTTCAGATTAGAAAACTTGGAAATGGATTCAGAGAAGTTATGCAGTGAGTCTAGGTCACACAGTTAATGAGACAGTCAGGGCTTAAACCAACATTTTTAGGCTAATTTAATGTGTGTCCTTATTTAATGTTTTCAAGATCCCTTTTAGATAAGCAATTGTTAGATGTGTTCGAGAGTATATAAACACAGGGACTTCCTTGGAGGTCCAGTGGTTAGACTTTGCCTTCCAATGCAGGGGCTGTGGGTTCGATCCCTGGTTGAGGAACTAAGATCCCACATGCCTCATAACAAAAACACCAAACATAAAGCAGAAGCATATTGTAACAAATTCAATAAAGACTTTAAAAATGGTCCACATCAAAAAAAATTACACAGTGCTTTACATATATACATATTGTTGTTTTTTCATTGTTTAGTTGTTCTGTCATGTCCTGCTCTTTGCAACTCCATGGTTTTTAGCCTGCCAGGCTCCTCTGTCCATGGAATTCTCCAGGCAAGAATACTGGAGTGGGTACTATTCCCTTCTCCAAGCGATCTTCATGACCCATGGATCAAAGCCGGGTCTCCTGCATTGTAGGCAGATGCTTTACCATCTGAGCCATCAGAGGAGCCCATATATATATATATATATATATATATACACGGAGAGAGAGATTATGTAAATATATATAAGATGGTTCTTACTCTTAAAGAATTCTTAAGGAGGTCACTGTTGAGGAGAAGATCTTAAGCAGTCTGGGTGAAAAGACATTAAGAGTACGAATGGTAAGAGATAACTCAACAAAGAAGGCTAAACTTCTTTCCATTAGAAGTAAACAGAAATTTTGGCAGGGTTTTCTCACTGAAGAGATAGTCCAGAATCAGAGAGAATAGGATGAATGGCTGAATGACTTGGCAGAGAGACTTAAGGGATTTTGTTTTGCCTAATATTTGATTATGAAAAAAAATTTTTTTTAAATAGCAAAGTTGAAAGAATATTTATAGCAAACACCCATTTAATTACCCACCTATGTTCTCTGTTCTATATTAATATTTTATTACATGTGTTTTATCACACATCTGTACTTCTGTCATCCTTCTATCTCTCCAGCAGTTCATCTTTCTAAAAAAAAAGAATTTCAAAGTAAATTGCAGACCGTACAGCTGCAGGCATTTTCAAAACAGGGATGTATTGTATTCAATTTTAAGTTATCTGTGTTGTAGCCCTGTAATTCCTCATGTCTCCTTAACTTTAGTAGTTACACAAAGTAGTTACACAAAGAGGCCTTGTAAGAATGGTGTTTTTAGATAATAGAAGTCCAAAAAAGCGGCTGACTTCCAAGGGTAAATAGATGCAGAAACTGAGATAAAGGAATATACAGGCCAAAGGGGAGGAGTCAAATCTGGTGGAATTGGGAAGTCAGAACTAGAGGTGAGCACAAGACTATCAACTTCCTGGACCGTGCAGGCATTTTGGGGACAGCATAAGTTTTGCACAAGGTACAGGTAGGGATCAGAGTTGGGTTAAGGTTAGAGATTAACTATAAATGCACATAAAGGATTTTATTGGGGTGATGAAATGTTCTAAAACTCAATTATGGTGGTAGTTGCACAACATGGTAAATTTACTTAAAACCATTGAATTATACAATAAAAATAAGTGTATTTTATGATATGCAAATTATGCCTCAATAAGATTTATTTTAAAATCCTAATCAAAATAAAATAAAACAAAACAAAAAACAAATTTTTAAAAACATTAAGAAAAAATCCTAGATGAATATGTAACTGATAATCTCAGATATTTTATTTATTAATATGGACTCTATTTTTTGTTTTATATAATATTTAAACAAATGTATTCAATAACATATAATAATTATACATATTATTAAAGTTTATATTATCATATATGTAATTATGGAATAAATTAGAATATGGGAGTTTCCTGTACTAAAGCTTTGTAATTACCCATCAGTTGATCATATCTACTCAGCTTTAAACTCTATCTTAATTTCAAAGCAATTATTGAATTAAGAAGTTGTTTCATAAAGCAAATAATCTTTTTATAATTAATATAGTGGTTAAAAATTTCTTGGGTTAAATAGTGTGTGACTTTTGAAATGTTTACCTTTATAGGCTATAGTATAAAGAACCATAGAAACTGTCTCCTTTTTCATTGAATTTTTGTGACATATCCTTCTTGTCCAAAGGTTTTCTCATATAGTCTTCCTTTACTCTCCAGCAAGCCTATGATTTAGGAAGAGTGAATATTACCCTCATTTTACAATTGAGTAAATAGAGCTCAAGTGGATTGGGAGACTCAGCATTCAGGTTAAAAATTATATCCGAGCATAAAACAGTGTGTCTTTCTACCACTGGATACTAGAGTGGCTTCAACTGATAGAAATTAGGGGCTAATGTTCATAAGCTCGACTTCCCTGGTGCCTCAGTGGTAAAGAATCCACCTGCCAATGCAGGAGAGACGGGTTCCATCCCTGGGTGGGGAAGATCCTCTAGAGAAGGAAATGGCAACCCACTCCAGTATTCTTGCCTGGGAAATCCATGGACAGATGGGCCTGGCTGGTTACAGTCCTTGGGGGTCCCAAAAGAGTCGGACATGACTTAGTGATTAAACAACAACAGCAACATCAGTTCATAGATTATTTCTATATATGAAATTGCAGTAGGCTTCCAGTCTCCAGTCTGACACATAAAGAGCTGGGAAGTTGTCACTCCCATCCTCACAACAATAGAAAAAAGCTGAACATAATTGAAAATCAACACTTCTTCATAGATCCATTAGAGAACTGAGGTTGCAGGGCAAACCGCTGCCCCAAACACTGGAGAGACAGATGGTTTAGCTTACCCCCAAGATAAAATGTTTTACCAAAGCCTAATTGACCTGAGGGAAAGTGAAAGTGAAAGTCGCTCAGTCATGTCTGACTTTTTGCAACCTCATAGACTATAGTCCATGAAATTCTCCAGGCAAGAATACTGGAGTAGGTAGCCTTCCCCTTCTCCAGAGGATCTTCCCAACCCAGAGATTGAACCCAGGTCTCCAGCATTGCAGGTGGATTCTTTACCAGTTTAGCCACCAGGGAAATCCTGAGGGAAAGGAAATACCTAATTCCAGCCTCCTCTAGCTGTGTATCTGGAGGAAGGGAAATACCCAATTCCAGATCCCTCTAGTCCTTCTAAGCTACTTAGTAGGATGCTGGAGAAGACTCTTGAGAGTCCCTTGGACTGCAAGGGGATCAAACAAGTCAGTCCTAAAGGAAATCAACCCTGAATATTCATTGCAAGGACTGATGCTGAAGTTGAAGCTCCAGTACTTTGGCCACCTGATGCAAAGAGCTGACTCATTGAAGAAGACCCTGATGCTGGGAAGGACCGAAGGCAAGGGGAGAAGGGGACAACAGAGAGTGCGATGGCTGGGTGGCATCGCTGACTCAATGAACAGAAGCTTAAGCAAACTCTAGCAGATGCTGAAGGACAGGGAAGCCTGGAGTGCTGCAATCCATGGGGTTGCAAAGAGTCGGACACGACTGAGCAACTGAACAGCAGCAAAGCTGGGGAGGAAAAGATGAGTTCTCTGGAAGGTCACAGCCTAGGGACACAGGCTCACTGAAAACCTGAAATGTAATCATAGGCTATAGGACTTCCTAGGTGGCTCAAGTGGTAAAGAAGCCGCTTGCCAGTGCAGGAGACATGGGCTCAAGAGAATCCCATGGATAGAAGGAGTCGGACATGACTGACCACACACAAACATACAGTCAAACAATTACAACTCAAAGAACTGCAAGCCTCAGACACTGCTGAAGAAGGCATCTCTTGGGGATCCAAAAATAAAGACCCTAGAGGAATTTTAGCCTCTAACACTATGGTTGCAACACCAGTGAACACAACCTAACTCCTAGCTAAACAGAAAACTTCATACACTGAATGCCCTCACTTACTTTTACCCAGTACATCATGTCTGGCTTTCAGCAGAAAATTCCAAGGAGCACTAAAAGGCTAAAAATTCAATCTGAAGAGATAAAACAAGGATCAGAACCAGACAAAGATATGGCATCTGGATATGACAAAGATATTTTTTGGTATTATTAGACTGGGAATTTAAAATAACTATGATTAATACACTAAGGGCTATAACGGAAAAAGTGGACTACAATGTAAGTTCCGATAGTTAATGTAAGTCGGAAAATGGAAATGCTAAGAAAGATTAAAAAAGAATTGTTAGAAATAAAAAAAAATTAAAAAACACTGCAATCAAAATGAAAACTGCCCTTAATGGGCTCAGCAGAACAGACAAAGATTTCAGTAAGCTTGAAAATATGTCACTAGGAACTTGCAAAACTGAAAAACAAAGAGAAAAAAAAGAATGAAAAAATTAAGACAGAGTATCCAAGAACTGTGGGACAAGGAGAAAAGATGTGACATAACTGTGATGGGAAAACCAGAAAAAGAAGGATCAAGGAGAGAGACTAAAGAAATACTTGAATAATAGCTGAGCAGTTTCTAAAATTAATGACAGACACCAACCACAGACCAACCACAGCAATCTCAGAGGACACCAAGCAGAAGAATTAGCACCCCATCCCCAAATCTACACCTAGGTATATTGTAATCACACTGCAGATAATCAAAGGGAGATTGGAGCATGGATCCAAAGTGTAAAGGATTTTTTTGTTTTGTTTTTTCTAATTAATACGACAACTACTTGGTTTCCCTTCTTTTTCTTCTGACTTCCCCTCCACTGACCTAAAATCTCTCCTGTCTGGAGAATATGTTAGAATTGTCGCAGGGGGCTGTACAGCCAAATTATTTCCCCCTTTAATAAGGAAATTATATTTAAATATAAACAACAAAAAATAAAATGCTCTATTAGCTTTAGCTCTCCAAATGAACTGCAGATCTCTTGAAGACAGGGATTGTGGTGGTGGTTTAGTAGTTAAGTCCTGTCCGACTCTTGTGACCCCATGGACTGTAGCCTGCTAGGCTCCTCTGTCCGTGGGATTCTCCAGGCGAGAATACTGGAGTGGGTTGCCATTTCCTTCTCCAGGGGATCTTCCTGACCCAGGGATCGAACCCAGGTCTCCTGCATTGCAGGCAGCTTCTTTACCAACTGATCTCTAGGGAAAGCCCAATAACATAATTCTGAATCCCTTAGTGTATGTGGGCTTCCTTGGTGGCTTAGACGGTAAAGAATCTACTTGCGGTGCGGGAGACCAGGGTTCAATCCCTGAATCCCTGAGTTCAATCTCCATTATTCTCTGGAGAATGCCATGGACAGAAGAGCCTGGTAGGCTACAGTACACGGGGTGGCAAAGAGTCGGACACGACTGAGCGACTTTCACTAGAGTGTGTAGTTCTGTTTATCCTGTTGAAGCAAATGACTTGCTTGCTGTTTAACTGATTGGACTTATCTGTAAAAGCTTAACTATTAACTACACTGAGACCTGCAGGTTAAGACTGGAAGCTGGGAAAGACAAAAGCCTCTAATCGAGTGGATTAAATAGTTTTAAAGTATTCTTTATATATTTAAAAAGTAAAACTCATTGGTCCCATAGCATGCTCCACCTTTATGAAACCCCAAATGATTTGTTTACAAATCCATTTCTCCTGTTAGGGGGTAAGTTCCTCTAGGACAGGAATCACACCTTTCTTCCTCTTTTAACTGTGAGAGAAACTTAAATCACATTTGGAAAATAAAAAGCTGAGAGATACCTGATCAGAGAAAAGAGAGTCTAAAGCCATTCTCTAGTAATAAAGCTACGCATTTAGAAGAAGTGCCTAAATATTATATTAATATTTCAGAGGAATTTTGAAGGAGTTATTCCCAGAGAAGAGATATGCCTGCATCCTTTGCCACACAAACCCAATCTTCTTAGGGAGCCTGGATTCCACTTCATCTACTCAATGGCTATCTCACAGGTTTCTGTCAGCTCCTTCTTTCTTTTTTCCTAATCTAATGTCCTTTACATGAGGGGGAGACCCAAAAAAAAAAAAAGAACCAAAACTCTTTCCACTTGCACCATAACCGTTTCCGTCTTCCATCTTGTTTCCTTCCTTTCTTTAACGGCTGAACTTCTCAAATGTGCGACTGTTGAATACATTCTCATTTCAATCCCACTGCACCATCAAGACTAGTTATGTGAAGGTTAAAGAATTTCTGAGTGAACTCAGAAGTCATTTCTCAGTGACTGAATAACATCCACTTTAAGTTCCTTGGGCTTTAAAATATTTTCATAAAGCAACTGATCCTTTTATGAAGTGAATAAGCACATGCTAATTTATCTGTTTCCTGAAGTTGTTCAGAAGGAAGGCAGGGTTCCAGGTTGGGGTGCTGCCAAGGAGGGCTGTCTGAGCCTCTCACTGTAGAGTTGTGGAGTTTGGGGTTTGGTCCCGACCCTTACCAGGTAACATTATCCCTGTTTCCAAGCTGACTCACCCTGACTCAAATAAGACCAGCATTAAAACTGAAATGCTGAGTTATCAATTTGTAGTGAGGAAATATAACTGCTGGTTGGAATGAACCATACTATCGGCTTGATCCTATTAGCTGAAGCTGAAGCTCCAATACTTTGGCCACCTGATGGGAAGAGCCGACTCATTGGAAAAGACCCTTATGATGGGAAAGATAGAAGACAGGAGGAGAAGGGGACGACAGAGACTGAGATGGTTGGATGACATCACCAACTCCGTGGACATGAGTTTGAGCAGTGACGGTGAAGGACAGGTAAGCCTGGTATGCTCCAGTCCACAGGGTCGCAAAGAGTTGAACACAACTGAGTGACTGAACAACAACAATCAGCTTGATCATAATATTATTTGGAACAATATCCAAAGATTGCTGATCATAACAGAATCAGGATAAGAGGAGTTAGCTACCTAATTTGTTTCCTTGAATGATGTTAGGACTCTGATAGCCTGACTCGTTTCTCTTTTCCCATTCACCTCCACCATATAAAAATATGCTATGCCAATTTCTAATTCTAATTCTGCTTTTTCTGTGCTTTGAAACTTACTAACCTATTTTCGGATCTGGTATTGTAGTCAGGTTACAATTAAGCCTTGTGTTGATCTATATCCCTTCTGTGATCTGCTAGTTGTTTATTGTACAAACTAACTTTCAGAGATTAGTCTTATCAGTACTTACAGAAACACCTCATTGTCATCTGCTCTGTGCACCTATAGTTGTACATATGGATTTCCACATATGATGTCATATTTCTTTTTAAAATGTTTTATTTATGTATGTATTTATTTTTGGCTGTGCTAGGTCTTCATTGCTGAGAGGGCTTTTCTCTAGCTCTGGTGAGTGGGTTTCTCATTGCAGTGGCTTTTCTTGTTGCTGAGCACTGGCTCTAGGGGGAGTGAGCTCAGTAGTTTCAACTCCCAGGCTCTAGAGCACAGTCTCAATAGTTGTGGTGCATGGATTTAGTTGCCCCATGACACATGGTATCTTCCTGACCCAGGAATCAAACCTGCGTCTCCTGCATTGAGAGGCAGATTCTTTACCACTGAGCCACCAGGGGAGCCTCATATTTCTTAAAGCAAGGCACATCTGGATAAATCAGCCTTATCACCCACCTACCTACTTGGCTATAAAATAAGTTTTTAAGATTCTTCCAGATTGTGACTGTTGGCTTTCCCATTGTTTAAGGTATTCAAAAGAACATCTCTCCAGATCCCAAAAATAGTTCTAAGTTAGGTTCCAAGTATTTGAGCAAAGGCAACACTGTTGGAACAATGGTAGTAGAAATGGACTGTATTTTTGGTATGCAGTATAAAAATTATAACCATGAACATGTGTCCAATTATAGACAAATTATTGAATGAAGTATGATTGGCTAACTTCAAGTTTTATTAATATTACTTTACTATTTGTTCACTTATTTTGTAACCTATTAGCACTTCTTTTTGCAAAATAATCAGTTACAAGGGCCAAAGAAAAATTTATGGAAGAATAACTTAAAATTGAGAAAATTCAATTTGTATGCTTTCTCCCCATCTACCATTAATTAGAATGGGATGATTATTGCAGGAGCATACTTGAGAACTGCTGCTATACAGTGAGTTACTGAATACTTTTGACTGAGTTAAGAACAATTTTATTTCTAATATAAAAGTAGAAATTGAGTAGAGAAGCAAAAATTTTTTAACAGAATTCTCTTGGTAAAACTTGAAACAAAATATTCTCTTGGTTCAGATTTTTTAATCACGTATGACATCCATTTCCAGAGAGAAACCAGCAGAGTTTTTAAATCTTGAAGGATATTGTTCTGAATAAATATATTACACTATGATATGAAAAATGTAACTAAAAAATGACTAGAATATGGTTGAGTAGCCTAGTTTTTGCTTTATCACTTGCTTTCTAGTTGGGGGAAGTCACAAGTTCTGTAGAAGTTATTTTCAAATATTAGGGAATCTCAAAATTGGGGTCATTGGTATGAACTGCCTCAAGTTCTTGATCTTTTCTTCCAGTTAATCCTTTTCTATTTTAAGGTTCATTCCATTTCCTGGACTTTTGATCAAAAACTTCCTGTTTAGGAGTGGAGCTTGCAGCGGGGATTCGGCTGTGGAGGTGAGAATGCAAGGTGCAGAGGCTTGGGGAATGAGGAGGTGTGGACGGACAAGTGAGTGATACCTTGCTGTCAAAGAGGCAGTCTTAAGGAGAGTAACGAGATTTTTGACAAAGTAACGAAAACTAAGAGCTGCCCCTAATAGGCACTCATATACAAGCCATTCACTGGGATCCTCCAAGGCTATCAACTCTTATATCTGAGAAGTGTACCACAATGCCAGCTCTAACTTAATCCCACAGGACTCCCCAACTACTTAAACCAGTGCTTCCATTGCAGCAAAATTACATTTACGCAGCAGTGCCGAAAGAGAAAATAACCATAGAAATGGAAATTCAACTTAAGAACTGACACTTTGGCCCAATTCATGGACTACAAAACCAAAAGGACAGAAATTATTTCCAGATTCCCTCAGTGCTGAAATGGAGATCAAGCCCTGAGCCTTTGGAGTGGGAGCACTGCCTCCAAGACCCTAGACTACCAGAAAACTAACCCTCAGTTCAGTTCAGTTCAGTCGCTCAGTTGTGTCCGACTCTTTGCAACCCCATGAATCGCAGCACGTCAGGCCTCCCTGTCCATCACCAACTCCCAGGGTTCACCCAGACTCACGTCCATCGAGTCAGTGATGCCATCCAGCCATCTCATCCTCTGTCGTCCCCTTCTCCTCCTGCCCCCAATGCCTCCCAGCATCAGAGTCTTTTCCAATGAGTCAACTCTTCACATGAGGTGCCCAAAGTACTGGAATTTCAGCTTTAGCATCATTCCTTCCAAAGAAATCCCAGGGCTGATCTCCTTCAGAATGGACTGGTTGGATCTCCTTGCAGTCCAAGGGACTCTCAAGAGTCTTCTCCAACACCACAGTTCAAAAGCATCAATTCTTCGGCGCTCAGCCTTCTTCACAGTCCAACTCTCACATCCATACATGACCACAGGAAAAACCATAGCCTTGACTAGACGAACCTTTGTTGGCAAAGTAATGTCTCTGCTTTTGAATATGCTATCTAGGTTGGTCATAACTTTCCTTCCAAGGAGTAAGCGTCTTTTAATTTCATGGCTGCAGTCACCATCTGTAGTCATCAAGAGGCTTTTTAGTTCCTCTTCACTTTCTTCCATAAGGGTGGTGTCATCTGCATATCTGAGGTTATTGATATTTCTCCCGGCAATCTTGATTCCAGCTTGTGTTTCTTCCAGTCCAGCATTTCTCATGATGTACTCTGCATATAAGTTAAATAAGCAGGGTGACAATATACAGCCTTGACGAACTCCTTTTCCTATTTG
>NW_011495047.1:6213555-6214532 GCF_000754665.1 Bison bison bison
ACAGATTCTGTTGTTTTCCTCTATTTCTTTACATTGATTGCTGAAGAAGGCTTTCTTATCTCTTCTTGCTATTCTTTGGAACTCTGCATTCAGATGTTTATATCTTTCCTTTTTTTTTTTTTTTTATATATATCTTTCCTTTTCTCCTTTGCTTTTTGCTTCTCTTCTTTTCACAGCTATTTGTAAGGCCTTCCCAGACAGCCATTTTGCTTTTTTGCATTTCTTTTCCATGGGAATGGTCTTGATCCCTGTCTCCTGTACAATGTCACAAACCTCATTCCATAGTTCATCAGGCACTCTATCTATCAGATCTAGGCCCTTAAATGGAATATTACTCAGCCATAAAAAGGAACACATTGGAGTCAGTTCTAATGAGGTGGATGAACCTAGAACCTATTATACAGAGTGATGTAAGTCAGAAAGAGAAAGATAAATATTGTATTCTAACATATATTTTGGCTGGATGGCATCACTGACTTGAGGCACATGAGTTTGGGTGAACTCTGGGAGTTGGTGATAGACAGGGAGGCCTGGTGTGCTGCGATTCATGGGGTTGCAAAGAGTCAGACACGACTGAGTGACTGAACTGAACTGAACTGAACATATATATATGGAATCTAGAAAAATGGTACTGAAGAATTTATTTACACGGCAGCAGTGGAGAAACAGACATAGAGAATAGACTTATGGACATTGGGAGAAGGGAGGAGAGGGTGAGATGTATGGGAAGAGTAACATGGAAACTGACATTACCATATGTAAAATAGACAGGCAACGGGAATTTGCTGTATGGCTCAGGAAACAGGGCCTCTGTATCAACCTAGAGGGGTGATATGGAAAGGGAGAAGGAGGGAGGTTCAGAACGGAGGGGATGTATGATTACTGTGTGGAATATTCTGAAAGAGATGGGAATACCAGACCACCTGATCTGCCTCTTGAGAAACCTATATGCAGGTCAGGAAGCAACAGTTAGAACT
>NW_011495047.1:6214726-6214988 GCF_000754665.1 Bison bison bison
GGTGACTGCAGCCATGAAATTAAAAGACACTTACTCCTTGGATGGAAAGTTATGACCAACTTAGACAGCATATGAAAAAGCAGAGACATTACTTTGCCAACAAAGGTCTGTCTAGTCAAGGCAATGGTTTTTCCAGTAGTCATGTATGGATGTGAGAATTGGACTATAAAGAAAGCTGAGTGCCAAAGAATTGATGCTTTTGAACTGTGGTGTTGAAGAAGACTCTTGAGAGTCCCTTGGACTGCAAGGAGATCCAACCAGT
>NW_011495047.1:6215088-6223069 GCF_000754665.1 Bison bison bison
CTGCAAGGAGATCCAACCAGTCCATCCTAAAGGAGATCAGGTCCTGGGTGTTCATTGGAAAGACTGATGTAGAAGCTGAAACTCCAATACTTTGGCCACCTGATGAGAAGAGCTGACTCATTGGAAAAGACCCTGATGCTGGGAAAGATTGAGGGCAGGAGGAGAAGGAGATGGTTGGATGGCATCACCAATACAATGGACGTGGGTTTGGGTGGACTCCAGGATTTGGTGATGGACGGGGAGGCCTGGCGTGCTGCGGTGCATGCGTTCGCAGAGTTAGACATGACTGAGTGACTGAACTGAATTGAACTGATGTCTGATTCATGTTGAGGTTTGACAGAAAAGAAGACAATCCTGTAAAGCAATTATCCTGCAGTAAAAAAATAAATTAAAAAAAAAAACTTCCTGTTTGGAATTTATGGTTTCTTGGAGGAAGGGACAGTTAATGCAGTTTGGGATAGACATGTACACACTGTTATTTAAAATGTATAACAAACCAAGACCTATTGCATAGCACATGGAACTCTGCTGAATGTGGCAACCTGGATGGGAGGGGAGTTTGGGGGAGAATGGATACGTGTATACGTATGGCTAAATCCCTTAGCTGTTCACCTGAAAACTATCACAACATTGTTAATCAGCTATACCGCAGTACAAAATAAAAAGGTAAAAAAAAAAAAAAAAGAAAAAAGAAAAACACCTTCCTGTTTAGAGGAGAGTGTGGGGGAGAATGGACACATGTATATGTATGGCTGAGTCCCCTTGCTGTGCACCTGAAACCATGGCAACATTGTTAATTGACTATACTCCAATATAAAATAAAAAGTTAAAAAAAAAAAAAACCTTCCCATTTCTTCCAGGTTCTACTGTCATCTTTATGTCCCAGATATTTTTGCCATTGTCCCTCCTCTACATCAAGTGTTCAACCTCTTTACTGATATCTTCTCCAAAGTTTTTGAGCAAACTCAAGGTCTTGAACTTAAAAAAAATCTATTCTGTGACCTCGAATATTTCTCTACTCTCTTGCTTCTTCACTGTCCAAGTTCTTGGAAAGAATAACACAGTTGAATTCTCAACTTCCTTATCTACTCTTCCTTTTTCAAGTCACCACAATCAAATTTCTAATCCTGTCAGAGACTTCCCACATATCCTACTAGGGGCTTCCTAGGTGGCACTAGTGGTAAAGAATCCATCTGCCACTGTAGGAGACCCAGGAGACTAAGAGTTTGATCCTTGGGTCAGGAAGATCCCTTGGAAGAGGAAATGGCAAACTGCTCCTGTCTTATTGCCTAGAGCTGCTGAGCCTGGAGGGCTACAGTCCAGGGGTTGCAAAGAGTCGGACATGACTGAGAGAGCACAAATTATGAATCCTACCACTGTATTGGAGCTGCTTTGCCAAACGTCGTTTTGAACGGGCTAAATCCAAGTAACTCATTTTAGTACTGTTCATCTCTCTTTAAAACTCCTGGCCCTCCTGGTTTCCATGACAACACTGCTTCCTTAGTGTACTTCACGAGTTCTTCCTCTCCCTGTCCTACTGAATGTGGGTGTGTAGAATCCAGTCTTTGTTCTATGCGTACTCTTCTGGGCATTTCATTGTCTCTCTTGGCTTCAGTTGTGTCCACAGATCCTTTAGGAGAACGTTTTCAGGCCAAAGCTGGTACAGGGCTAAATTCCACATCTAAGTGACATGTGTGGAATGCTACGTACTGTGTGCTACTGTTTCCCAATGGGCATCTACCCTCTTGAACTCCAGACTTGATTTTGGCTTCTATCTCCACCACTCTGTCTGAAGTGTCCAGTTGGCTACTACTTTATAGCTACCTGCGATTTCATATGGTCACCTTACACTTAACATGACTAACTTGCCTCTCGGTAACTTGAGGAAATTTGGAATCATTCTATTTCTTGTGGCTTACCTCCATCCTGATATCTTACCAGTTAGTTATATTTTGGTCCTCTATATTCTACTTCCTTAGTATTTCTTCCATCCGTCATGTTCTATCATTTCCTAGTCCACTGACATAGCTCTAGCCTATATCATCTCTTTCTTGAATTAACTTCTTCCAATTTTTCACCCTTCCAATATTTCTTGCACATCACTGCCAACCTCGTAACAGGCAAATTTAATAATGTCATTAAAATACGTATTTCCAAGTTTCCCCATTTTTTATCAGATAAAGTCCAAATTCCATAAAACAACGCCCAAGACTTTCTCTGATTTGTCCCCTCCCAAGTTTCTGGCTCCCATTTTTACACACTGTGATTCCAGTGTGCTGGACGGGTTGCAATTCCCTCTAACACATTGGCTTTGCTTATGTTACTCCCTTTGCCTAAATTACCCTTTTTCATTTTGTTCAACTATTATTCACTTTTCAAAACTGGGTTTTTTGAGTCATCCATCTTCTTAATAGTAATAATGAAAAAGAAGACATATTAAGGGCTTATTATGTGCCAGACATCTTATGTACATTTTCAGGCAATCATCACAACAAAACTCTGAAGTTTATATCATTCTCAATACAAATTATTATACTAATAAGTGGCATATGTGTGCTCAGTTGCTTTAGTATTGCCTGACTCTTTGGGACCGTATGTACTGTAGCCCGCCAGACTCCTCTGTCCATGGGATTCTCCAGACATGAATACTGAAGTGGGTTGCCATGCCCTCCCCCAGGGGATCTTCCCAACCCAGGGACTGAACCCAGGTCTCCCGCAGGCAGATTCTTTACAGCTGAGCCAGTGGGAAAGTTTAGTGTTAGGATTAGGGTGGCATAGAAGCCCGTATTTTTTGGGTTAATGAGTTTAAGTATACTCTGGAAAGAGGATATAGCTTCTGCTGCATCCATGAAAGACTAAAAATAAAAGTAAATTAACTTGATTAAATTTTTGATATAAACCCCTGGTCACTGGGCTTCCCTGATAGCTCAGATGGTAGAATCTGCCTGCAATGCAGGAGACCTGGGTTCTATCCTTGGGTCAGGAAGAGCCCCTGGAGAAGGAAATGGCCACACACTCTAGTATTCTCTTTGGAGAATTCCATGGACAGAGGTGCCTGGTGGGCTACGGTCCACAGGGTTGCAGAAAGTCGGACATGGCTGAGCAGGTAACATTTTCAGTTTTCACTCCTGGTCACTAGCAATTGATCTGAGCATTCTTTAGTCAATACAGGTTTGCATCCAGCTTCAGAATGTGAACTAGGAACAGCAGGTTGCATTAGCTATACCATGGTTTACTTCACTCATGGTACAGATTAATTTTCCTCCCTCTTTCCACATTTCATAGAAAAATAAATGTATATGCATAATAGAAAATGGAGACAGTTACTCAAACAATTCCCTGAATTAGATCCAGTTTTACTTACATCTAAATATCTCCATGAAAATACTTTGTCGAACTGAATGTTTCTGTATATTTGTCTCAACTGAATTCTCCACTTTATTTTCAGGTATTGATAGACCCTCTCTCCTCATCCCCTGAAAAACAAGTATTGTTTTCTTTTATTCCTTTATTTTGGCCATGCCATGTGCTTTCAGGATCTTGATTCTCTGACCAGGGATCGAACCTGTGACCCCTGTAGTGGAAGCACAGAGTCCTAAGCACTGGACTGCCAGGGAATTCTTCCTCACATCTTAAAGCAAAAATAAAATATTCTTTGACATATATTAGACAGGTCTAGATGGGCTTCTATTATGTGAGCAGGGTTAAAAATTGAATTATTATTAAAAGAGGTACAAACTTTCCTTCACTTTCATAAGAACTTAGGATGGCAAAAATGCTAAAGATAATACAAACTCTGTACTTCATTACTTATTTATGCCTAAAATTGGATTCTTGGTCTCGTACATACACTCAAGATACTCTCTCCCCAGTCCTTTCCATCTCAGTTAATGGCAAAGTCATTTTTCCAGTGTCTCAGAACACTTGAGAGTCATGCATTGGTTCCTTTATGACCTCATATTATGTTATTCTTCTTTCTGGGTCACTCTTCTTCAGTTAAAATGGCCTTCTGGACATTCCTGCAACTTACCAACCCTGTTCCCACTTCAGGGCCTTCGCGTGCATTGTCCTCATGGTCTGGAATTCTCTTTCTTTAAACAACTACAGGTACCGCCTTCACGTTCTTCAAGTCATTATTCAAATAACACTTCCTTAGTGAGCCCTACCCTGCTAGTCGAATATAAAAATCACAATTCTCTTATTCCTTTTGTGCTTTATCTCATTCCATAATCTCTTTCCTGTTGTATAATTTTTCCACCTCTAACACTAATGGCCTTTTAATATATAATTTGAGTATTCATTTTGCTTATTGTCCAACTCCTTCTAGAATGTGAGTTTGATGATGGCATGGAGTTTTGTTTTGTCCACTGCTATATCTGTGGCTCCTAGAATAGTGCCAGGCACACTATGCTGCTGCTGCTGCTAAGTTGCTTCAGTTGTGTCCGACTCTGTGCGACCCCATAGACGGCAGCCCACCAGGCTTCCCGTCCCTGGGATTCTCCAGGCAAGAACACTGGAGTGGGTTGCCATTTCCTTCTCCAATGCATGAAAGTGAAAAGTGAAAGTGAAGTCGCTCAGTCGTGTCCGACTCTAGCAACCCCAGGTAGGCCCATCATAAATAATTGCTGAGTAAATATGATAATTAGCATCTATTACTAACTCTCAACAAATAGACCCTATTTTTCAAAGGTAGAAATGTAAAAGTTGTTTGTTTCCAATACAAGAGGTATTATATAGTAGATTCTATGGGAATGGAACAACTTAAGTTTCCATAAGTCTAGAGAGGTCAGGGGCCTGATGAAACCCTGATATTCTCTGATTCTCTTCCCATCGGAATCTTGAAAACATGATCATTTTCTAGCAGCCAAGCACTAATTTTAAAAGATCCTGGAATGTTAAACCTGCAATGAGAGTTTCCTAAGAGGATGGATCATGATTACAGTTCTACAAGCTGATTTTAGTATTTCTTCTCTCATCACTTTGCTACTCTTCCTACTTTGAAATATATGAATATAATTGGAAGGTTTGGGAAGCCAATTTGATTACACTATGAATAATTATGTGCTACACCTCCAGTGTATCAATAAATTTGATTAATATATACCTTTCCCTGTTGGTCTTTTAAAATGCACATAGTTGAACATCCAAACTGGCCTAAAGCAAGAGTCTGACAACGTTAGTAAGAGTTGAGAATTAGTAATAGGTGCTAATTATCGTATTTAATTTTTGGAAGCATAAATATGAAAGCTAAAACTATTCTGCACACCTTTAAGATCCATCTTTTGGTCATGCCTATTTAAAAGAAGCACAGAATTTTAGGGCTACAAGATTGTATTTTACTTGGCTTGATTGCCTTATTTTACACTTATGAAAACTGAGCCTCCAAGATACAAAATGACTTTACCAGGTACCACGGAACTGAATAACTGTTTTGGTCAGAACTTCTTCTAAGATTAAAACAAGGTAACTGTGAGATTGCCACTGAAAACCTGTTCTTAGTATAAGGAAATTAATTGACTATAGCAAAAATTACAATATGGAATTCTAAACAATATGCAGTCTTACGCAGTTTATTTCCATGGTGACTACATAAACACTAGAAAAGCAAATTAAGCAAAGGATAAAATAATTGATAAAATGATAAAATGGCTCCACAAGCATCCTAATAAATAATTAAGAGTCATGGGTCACAAAAGAGTTAAGAATTTGCAGGTCATCTGAAGTGAATTGTTCTATGGCATTCACAGGAGGAGAAGTTACTTTCTCACAGAGATGGTTCCATAGTATGCATGGCCTCTGCTATTATTTGGAGGATTAGGACTTCTTTTCTTACCTATCTAATCTAGTCATCTTTTAAGATGCCAAGAGGTATTTTTGCTTAGATATATATTCCTTTCTGTTTGCATTAGTGAGTCTATATTAAGGTTAATATGCCAGAGGAATGTAAAAGTCTACAGTAGCAGCTGGCTTTGTTCAAGGGATGAAGACTTTTTTGTGGTGTGATGAATTCAGTTTGGTCTCCTGGTGTGTCTTCTCCACATGTTTGGAAATCACATATTTTTCTGAAAGCTGGTAGTCATCAACATTTTCTTATCGGCACTGGTGTCATTGTTTTAGCATTGTTATAATGAAGATACTTTAGTAGTATTGATAACTGAGGATCTTTGGTATTAATTGAATGGAAAGTATTTTTGACTCTGTGGACAGGAATGCTCTCAAACTACAAACAAAATTATAGCTAAGCCAAATTTTTAAAATAGATTTTAACAGATTCCAGGAGGTAGGAACATTAAGATAATTCATGTGACTTCAAAGGTAAGATCTTTGTGAACAGCATGTCACAATTTCCTAAGAGTGAAATTTTGAGCTCCCTCTACCAGAACCTTGTTTAACTTAGTTTCTTTTCTCCATGACACCTTTCCTATTGTGTGTGATCATATTGTAGGTCAGATACCAGTGGCTTGAGAGTAAAGTCTGGGTACTGTTCTGAAAACTAGGTTATATCTGGTCCCCATGTGATGCAGGTAAAACTCCCATGAAAATATGAGTATGGCAACACTGATGGAACATAATTTTAATTGAAATGATCTCCTTTGGGTTATATTTCTGTAGATCTAATATTAGTATTTCTCTTAATTCTCTGTTTTCTTGCTAATGTACTTGAAAGGGTTTTTCAACAATTTTATAAACCAGTCTTCCTTCGTAAGAAATTATGACAATTTTCTCTGTTACTTTCCCTTAAAGTCTACACTTTTTCTACCAATGAACTGAGCCTTGATTTACACATTATGGTGAGCTTTTACATCCTAAACATATTTATTCTTTTGAAACTTTAATTATTTGGCAAGTATTTAAGCATTGGGGAGGTTGAAGAGACCTAAACACGAAATTAACAGAGAACTCAACTACAATCCACAGAGGAAATAATCAAATAAGTTGCTATTTTAAACAATGTAAGCAAATAGGAAGAAGGAAGGGATTATTTCAGAACACAAATATTCACCGGCAAGAAACTAACCGAAGTAGCAACGCTTAAAAAACTGGAAGGTTAGTAGTTAAATCTTTGAAAAATAAAGAAAGCAACTCAAGTCACTCTTATGACTGTATTATTTAAAGAAATATATCTGTATCAATCCTGAGGACAGGATGTACAGCTCAAAAGTGGGAGTCAAGATTTAAAAATAAGGAGAAGCAGGCTAAAATTCTAAGGAAAAATAAATACAGGATCACGCATCAAGAAGCCTTGAAATAGCAAAAAGGTTTCAATCAAAACGTAGTCGTTAAATGTTAAAATGAGGAATGGGGGAAAAGTCGCTGCGGGGTATCATCTTCCACTGCCTGTACGGGAAGGATGGAGTGGTGATACGCGGGAGCCGGCGGAAGACCGGATGTTTCACTGTCTCAGAAATTGTCCCCTCTCCTCACACCGGCACCGTGAGCGGTCCTCTGGGGAAGCAAGCCTTTCTGATCTTTCCATTTCCCTGCACCATCCTAAAGGCACAGTCCCGCTGGGACTCCGGTTCATCTCAATTCTGAAGGAAACCGTTAGAGGCCAATCTCTGCCCTTAAGTTGAAAATAAACTTCCTCCGTCCCTCGAAAACGCCAGCCCTCTCAGCTCATTCTTAAAGGAATGGCCCTGAACATCCTCCAGTTCTGTTCATCCCCACCCCTCTCCCAGCAGCCCTCGTCCTAAAAAGGCCGCGGCGTGGCTCGGGGTCGCCCGCCCGCCGGCCAGGCGATCAAAGCACCACGGCCTCAGGGAAAGCGGCAGCAGGAGCACGCCGCGAAGCCCCGCCCCCAGCGAGTGTGGCGGAAGTGGCTGGCTCAGGAAACGAGACCGCGCGCCACCTGGCCGAGCGCGCATGCGCCAGCGCCCGCGCCGAGAGTGGTGGGGGCGATCGTAGCCCTCCCTCCTCCACTTCCGCCACCCCCGCCCCACAGTGAGAATCGGGCTCACGCCATCTTGCCCCCCCACCCCCA
>NW_011495047.1:6223372-6278148 GCF_000754665.1 Bison bison bison
CAGCGTCTCCGGAGCCGCCGGCCCCGCGAGGCGCCCGGGTTCGCCCGCGGAGTGTGGAGTTGGCCTTGACTCCTCCCCGTTGGCGGGTGGGCGTGGGGCCAGGGGAGTTGGGCGGGCGGGTGAGAGCGGGTACCGCTGGGTGTGTTAAGAAGCACCTTCCGCCTGTCATCTAGGCCGTGTTTAGGGGGAAATAATTCTTAAAGAAGGAAATTGTTGCTTTATGGGCGAGGTGAAAGAAGAGTTAGGTAGTGTTAGAAGAGGTATAGCATCCTGGAAAGGGAAAAGATTGACTCTCCCCACATCTGTTATCCCTGGGGAAATTATTTAGCGTGTTTTTGGCTGGGTGTTTTGGTCTGTCAAATGGGGGTAGTAGTAGCCTGTCTCAGAAATGTGAGGATTAGATGAGATAATACAGGTTAAATGCTTATTGCAAGCTCTGAGCACTGATTAATTACCTGTCATTTTTATCTCTCTGTTTTAAGGAATTCAGAATGACTGTGACCTGGCTTTCTAAGTGAGAAAATGAAACTGGCCTCAATTTATAGGGGGCAGTGGAATGTAATATGTGGCGCTCAGAGGCGTTCCTGGAAATGTGTTATTAATGTACACGGGGATAAATGAGCTTAACTCCCTGAGGTTATAAGACTTTAGCTACCAATATTTCCTTGCAAAGAAATGATGATGAATTTATCTGGGAGGGGAAGATCTAGAGTCTTAGTGTATGTGAGGGATAGAACTTTGGAAGTAGAATTAAATTTGTCTATGAAGATTTACTTGAAGACCAAATTGAGTACGGAACTCGTGGAATTTCTGGTGGATGTTTGAGAGAGGATGGATTTGACTGTTATGAATAAATTTCCTGATAGTTACTATTTTGCAAAAATAAAGTGCCCTTTAGTGTGCTATTGCACGTTTCTTGTCTCTGGGAACATTTAAGAAAAGATCTAGAGCAGCCCTGTCCAGTGGAACTTCCTGTCGTTACGGAAATATTCTGTAATCTCTGCTTTCCTAATATGGTACCCACTAGACACAAGTTGCTCTTAAGCATTTGAAGTATGGCTAGTGCACTTAGGAATTTAATTTTTAATTTTATTTAAATTAATTGATGTCGGGAAGATCCCCTGGAGAAGGAACCCACTGCAGTATTCTTTGGAAAATCCCATGGACAGAGGAGTCTGGAAGGCTGCAGTCCATGGTTTGCAAAAGAAGCCAACAGGACCTAGCAACTAAGCAAACAAAATTAATTGAAATATAAATAGCGGCTTGTGGCTAGTGGCTGCCTTGTTGGACAGCATAGGTCTAGAATCTAGGCCCTGAGACCTTTTCCAATTCTTGATTTGGTTGAATTTTAAGTTGGAGAAGCCAGTTCTTAGAACATTTGTTGCCTTAGGGAATCATAATTATATTCAAATAATACCTTTCATTCAAATACTGTAGTTCAAAGCTTGGGTCTGTTAATACTTATTTACAGCTTGCAAATTAAAGCAAAGCATTCTTTTGACTCCTAGGTTGTACAGCTAATGCCAGATTCATCTGGAGAGTCGTAATAATATGAAGTGGAGTTTCCTTTAACCATTATTGTACTGTGACTGGGTGTCCACTATCTTTTATCACTTTAGTTAGTTTTCAGTGAAAACCTTTCAACTCTTTTATTCCTAAAGTTTTTTCAGTTTGAAAGATCGTGTTTTTCATTAACTATAATAGTAAACTTTGAGCATTGGGCCATTGCAATAGTTTTGTAGTTATTGGTATTCAAAACTCTTGAAGAGAGAAGCCTGAAATTTGGCAGTATTTTGCAAGGATGCTTTCTTTGAAATATAGTTTGTTTTTTTTTTTAAGCAAATGTTTATAAAGTTAAGTTTTGAAGAAAACCTTAAAAAAAACCCCACTTTATTTATCAATAACACACCCTTAACTCTGGTCTGGTGTCTGTAGAGTGGTACCCTTTGTCTCAAGGCTGATGATAATCCTTGGATCTGGAACAAAAACTGGAAGCTCATAAATAAAGCATATACAGAGAATACCCCATAACATACAAATCAAATGGATTGCTCTTGTGTAGGGTGACTGTATACCCTGCTTTTTTGGGTCAGTCATGGTTTAGAGCCTGTTTGTCTCTGCATAATTATTAATAGGGACCCTTTCATTTTAAAAAATGTTCCAGTTGGGTCCACATAATAATATGGTCACCCTCCTTTTAAGCTTGTTGAAATCTGGAGTATATAATTTTAGGAGGAGTAAATGTACTGTGGTCTCAGAAATGTACTCACTTTGAAGTAGTGACAGATATTGCTTATGTGCATAAATAACACATGAGCTGTCTGGAGTAAGGCCAGCAAGTGACCTGTCCGCTTAAGCCACTGATAATTAAAAATTTCTACTTTTCTCAGTATAATTGGCTAGCAATCTTGGGTACTTTGATTGTTGGTTTTCTCTAAAAAAATATTTTGTTGTAAAATCTGCAAAGAAAGTTGGACCATGCCAGTCAAATCAGAACACTGAGTATTCTTGTTGAAAATAATATCTGTTTTACTGTATGGTGAAATTGAGCGATGAAATTAGTTAGAAATCTGCTTACCACGTTAAAGACTGGTTTCACTTAAATAGTAAAGAATAATAGTTCAATCTAATGCATTATTGTGTTAATTGAATTTATAGTGTAGTGGATTAAAATACTTTATTGAGAGTCAAACACATTTGGTTTGATTCCTCACTGCTGAGGGTTAAATGCAGTAACCCCTGTGATGTGTTGGGTGCAGTGCTGGGTGCAGCAAAGCACAGAAGTACTCAGCAAGTATTAGCTGCTCTAGCCTTAAGTTTATCAAGTAATGGATCTGGAGATGCATTTTGCATTAGTTTTAACTAATTCCAAAATCCAGGTGTACACGTTTTCTGCCCTATGATTTCAGTTGAGATGTTTAACTTTTCTGAGTCTCAATTTCCTCATCAGTAAAATAGGATTAGGACCTAACCTTAACCTACCTCCTCACAGGATTACTGGAGGCTTCAGATGAGAACTGCGTAAATTGTCTTTCAGACGTTAATTTAACTGGTTGAGTCTCAACTGGTCTACCTCCTACCTCCAGTAAAGACTGGCCTTAAATCTGCAAAAACTGCATGTATTTTAATTTGTGAATCAGCACATACATAAGATCATTCTCTTTTACAAATAATACTGTAAGTCCCAGCAATGGTGCTTAACTGATCTGTTTCCAGTATATTCCCTGCCCCAAACAACTCTATACTAACTGCTAAGGGAAAAACCAATGTTTTCATGGGCACTTCATGTGTTCCAAACTAATGCTCTATCTTATTTATCCAAAGATGTCATTCCCCCTTAATAGGTGGTACTGATGAGTCTTTACTTTCTGGAATGGATATGTAAGATTCTTTGTTTACATTGCTGCCTCTGATAATATCTAATAGTGGATATTGAAGTTTAAGTTTATGAATATGAAAATAACATTCTGTCTGGCATATAGTATGTATTAGTTGCTGAAAAACTGTTGTGTTCCTTGAATTTTCACAGGGCAGTAAATATGTGAACTTCTAAAATTATAAAATATACAAATATACATTACTTACAAAGCTTAAAGTATACTTTTGCTATTTCAAATGCTGTAGAGGTTTTTTGACTGGATCCTTTATATTTCACTTTTTTTTTCATATTAATTTGTTTCTGAATCTTTAAAAGACTACTCCTAAGCATAGTATTCTTTCTCTGAGGATATGCATGTTTAATAGTAGTACTTTGGGATATGTTTTCAAGAAACTGTACTTTTGTTGGGTTCATCATCATCGTCATCATCATGACGAACTGAGTATTTCTAGGTACCAGGCACTGTCCTTGGTGCTTTGTGTACATTACTTGATGTCGCCTATGAGAGGAGTACTTTTAATCTCCTTTTTAAAGATGAGGGAACTGAGGCAGGGAGGTGAGTGACTTGCCCAAGGTCACCTGGTAAGTGTTAGAGCCTGTATTTGAACTCCAGAGCCTAGCTCTTTACCTGCTAAACCGTGAGTTGGCATAGACAGATACTTCACAACAAAGTTCACTATGACAAACACATTGTGGAGGACTTGTGAGTTAATTATAACCAACTTTTATTTGTGTGTTCCTTGTGGGATAGTAGAAAGAACTCTGGACCAGAAGTCAGGGGACCTCAGTTTTAATCCCAGCTGTATCGCTAAATAGTGATGTGTCCTTGGGCAGTTCAAGAAACCCCTCTGGACTTCAGTATCCTCACCTGAAAAATGAGGGATTTGGATGAAATTAGTGATTTTCAAACTGTAGTTCTGAACTTAAGATGTCTTTGGTCCCCCCTCCCGACAGTTCATGGGGTTGCCAAGAGTCGGACTCGACTGAACGCCTAACACTTTCACTTTTTTTTTCCGCCTGCCAGCGTGCATAGTTATACTTTGCCCGTTATAGTTATAGTTGTTTATCTGTTTGCCTGAGATTTACTTTTAAGCAAAGAATTCCTGAACTTAATTTTTAAAGTTATCAGTCTCTAAGAAAACGTAATGACAAGTTCCCTGGTACTACTTCTCAGTAATTCATATTTTAGTGTGTTAAAACGAGGCACTAAGGTAGAAGATGGGTGAATTTTTGTATGTGTGTAGGTGGGCTGGCTATTGTGGGTTATCTAAGATCAGAGCGCGTTTTTGTGTGTTAGATTTGTGGCCTTCACCCAGTGTTTTCACTCTTCTTTGTTAGTTGGGGGGAACACATGCCTAATAGGATGGTTTTGAACAAATGTGAGCTAATACAGGTGAAAGATCCTTTATAAATTCTGAAATGCTTATGCAAACTCATCTCTTTTATACATGCCTCCAGAAAATGTCCCCCTCCTTTTTCTGTTTAGTCACGTTAAGTGTGTTTTTAACCACATGAGATATTTTATTGAATTGTTTGTACTTAATATGGACTTCTCATAACAGTTAATATTTTTAAAATGTGAGTCTGGACTAGAAGAGAATCTTGATGTTTAAGAGATCTCCTTTTTTGACATCCTTGTCAAATATACTTACTTCTTATTATTAGAAGTATAATTGATTCCAAATATCTGGAAAGTTAACCATTGTCACTCAATTGTGTATTATTTTATATAGAAACAAGTGTTTTTGATATTGGAAAAGTGAGCTTGCCATTTTCTCAGGGTTTTGGATGTCATGTATTTTAGGATGATCTGACAGGCAGATTGGCTGTGTGTAAGAAACATTTTTGCAAAGAATAAAAATTTTTTTGAAACTCGTTTAAGAGTTAATACTTAGGAAACTCAGTATTTCTTAAGGAGAGTACTGTATATGAAAACACATGGGGAAAAAAAAGAAAGCACATAGAGTAGAAACCTACATTAATATGAAACTAAAGAAAAGATAGAACTTCACGTGTCTCTGACCATTGTGTCACAGCTTCTTTGTCAGTAGGTAAAAAAAAATTGCTCATGTAGCCAACTGAGATATGTAAGCGTAGTTTATAATCTATCTAGAGGGAATTTTCGTGTTTTACAAGTGTTTTGATATTTTCAATTCAAGTGTATTTTTTGAGTGCTCATATGTTGTAGCCACTGCCTTCTTTACAGTACTCCTCTGAGATAAATTATTCTTGACATATCAAGAAACTAAACGAGAGATTAGTTGACTGTTACTACCAAGTTATAGTAGGTATTAACTTGAATTGGGGTGTATATAAATATATTGGAATTACTATTGTGTTATCCCCAACTAGACATAGAAGTTTTAAAATTTTGCACATTTTAATTTGTTTTTTTTATTTTTTATATTCTCAGTGATTGATCATTTGGTGGTATTTTTCACAGCAGGAGGAAATTTATATCATGATATAACTTGAGCTTTTTTTTTTAGGCAGTAAAGCTGAAATGTGTGTAATAGTGTTGGTTTAACCATAATCTCTTCCTGCCTTTGGAGTTCTATAAAAATGAAAATGTTCTGATTATAACAGAACATTATACTTTATATTATTTGGAATTATTACTTTATATTATGTAGGATGCTCAGATTATAAATGATTGAAATTGAGACTCTTAGATGCTCAGAATCAGTACAGAGGTCTGCTGAATTAATTTTTCTCAAGAATGAAACAAAAAATTCTGCTATCTTTTAATAAATGGGTAGACTGATGGATTTCACAATCCAGATTTTGACATTGTTTTGAAGGTGTTTTAACTAGTAATAAAGTTTTCAACTCTGAGGTATTTTAGGCTAAAGATGTTGCATGGTATTTCTTTGGTCATTTAGTCATAAAAATAGGAGCTATAAACAGAAACCGAGTAACAGGTTCATTACATTTTTCCTTAATTCACATTTGTGATGTATAACTTTATTACATTAAAACATTTTTTTGTCATATTTTCTAAGAAAAGGGGTATATCCTCAAATTCCATTATTTTTATTAAAAGATACCAGTCTTTATACTCTGGCACAGAATTTTACAGATGTGATGTAATATTGGCTATTGGCTGAATGATCAGGTTTAAATATAAGTATTAATCAGTGATGAACTTATTCCTTGAGTTCACATTTAAACTGTGGCATGTTGAAATAATCTAGGTCTCCATCTGCACATCTGAATTCATTTTGTAAAATATGGCAAACAGCTGCATTTCAATTGAAAGCTAAAACAACTGTAGGACATTAACCCATTGAGAAGATTACAGTAGGTTTTCAGTTCCATGTTAACTATATTTATTAGAGAAAATTGACTTGAGTGCTTCTGCTTTTAACCGACATTTATTTTTTTTAATGTCTGGGAGATAGGAAATAAAGCATTGGAATGATAGGACTTTGATGTGTAAAAAAGTTAATGTCTAAAGAAGTTAATTATCCCCATCATCAAACAAAATGTGGGCACAGGAAATAATTTTAAAGATTCTAATGCACTATCAGCTCATCATGTCAAGAAAAATGTTATCCACCTGTTTGATTTAAGAATTAAATAACTTGACTGTGAAAGGATGATCATGGTTATAATAAACTAGAATTGGGACCTTTTCCCTCTTACTAATAAATACTCTTGATATGAAACATTTGCAGCAGGGGCACAATCTAAGAAAGCTGGAGTTTTGCTATGAAGTTACTTTCTGAAATGTCTCTTCAGAGAGTGTTAAAGCAAGGTGACTGGATTTGCAAAATGAAAATTACTCTGGCAGTCTCTCAGAAGAGTCCCACAGAATGGCATGCCCTCAGATCTGACATGAGTCAGCCTAAATCATGACTGCTTTTGGAGAATGGGGTTAACATGTAATCTTTAAGTTTAACATCTTCTCCAGGATGTCATATCTCTTGTCAGTTTCTCTTGGGACAAGTGAAACATTTTCTAAATTCAATGGGATAGCCAAGTTCCTTTTTTAATCAATGTATTCTGATTCTGTAGGACTGTTCCTGGAAGTACTTGCTTTCCTGTCTTATTTTTCCCCAGTCTTGGACTGATGATAAAATAATTTTTTTTTTTAAACTGAGTTCCAAATGGTGTTTCCTCTTTCTCTCTAATATTTGTAGGAAAAAATTACTTATCCCCCCCTCCCCCACCCCCACCAAAAGTCTTTGTGAACAAACAGGACAAATTCAGGCTTAAAAAGATCGATGATTTTTCATAACTTCTTTAGAATTTTGGTTTTCAGGCTCAGTTTGAGTGAAACCTTCTTCTTTCTCTGCTCTTACATTCTCTGTTGAATGAATTTTGCCTGGCCCTTAGGCCCCTCAGATTAGAGAGGGGTTTTGTTGGCATAGAGTTGGTCCTGCCACAGAATGCTATTGGGATGTTCCAGATCTAGCCACCCAGCTAGAATGCTGCTTGCCTTAGGTCTCTGTCCTTTTGCCTTATCAGAAGCTTCATATGTGGCCCATCTCAGACAGTAGTTTGTAGTAGTTAATTTTTTGAGCTTTCACTCATGGAAGTGAAAGTGAAGATTGCTCAGTTGCATCCAACTTTTTGTGACCCCCATGGACTATACAGTCCATGGAATTCTCCAGGCCAGAATACTGGAGTGGGTAGCCGTTCCCTTCTTGGCAGCATCTCCCCAGCCCAGGGATTGAACCCAGGTCTCCTGCATTGCAGGCAGATTCTTTACCTTCTGAACCACCAGGGAAGCCCACTCTTTCACTCATGGAGCTCCGCCTTTCTATCTCAGCCGTCAGTGAATGACTGGTTCAGGTTTCCTTTATCAATTTTAGTCTCTGTTGCCCACCAAAGTGGTCAGGTTAGAGGATGTATTAAGAAATACGTTTGAAAGCAGTGTGGAGAGTACACTGAGATGCAAGAAAGAAGCTATAAATAGAACTCAACAAGAAAGGGAGGAGGTAGAAACATAAAGTAGAATTTATTTGACTTCTTAGCAAATTTAAGGGTGCAGGAAAAGGAATCAAGGATGATGACTTGAGATTTTGAGCCAGGCTGACTAGTAGCAGCACTGATGTCAGTGTGAAAACAGAACTTATTTTATAAGGAAACTGATTAATATTTGTTGAATTATATTGAGGTCTTCTAGTGAAAATATTCAAGTTACTTAAACTTTGTGATGGTGAAGTAAGGATAATCTAAATTTGTCATATAAAAGTTCTTAGTGTTTTCTATGTAGAGGATCATGTCATCTGCAAACAGTGAGAGTTTTACTTCTTCTTTTCCAATTTGGATTCCTTTTATTTCTTTTTCTGCTCTGATTGCTGTGGCCAAAACTTCCAAAACTATGTTGAATAGTAGTGGTGAGAGTGGGCACCCTTGTCTTGTTCCTGACTTTAGGGGAAATGCTTTCAATTTTTCACCATTGAGGATAATGTTTGCTGTGGGTTTGTCATATATAGCTTTTATTATGTTGAGGTATGTTCCTTGTATTCCTGCTTCCTGGAGAGTTTTTTTTAATCATAAATGGATATTGAATTTTATCAAAGGCTTTCTCTGCATCTATTGAGATAATCATCTCTACATAGAAAACCCTAAAGACTCCACCAGAAAATTACTAGAGCTAATCAATGAATATAGTAAAGTTGCAGGATATAAAATCAACACACAGAGATCCCTTGCATTCCTATACACTAATAATGAGGAAATAGAGAAATTAAGGAAACAATTCCATTCACCATTGCAATGAAAAGAATAAAATACTTAGGAATATATCTACCTAAAGAAACTAAAGACCTATATATAGAAAACTATAAAACACTGATGAAAGAAATCAAAGAGGACACTAATAGATGGAGAAATATACCATGTTCATGGATCGGAAGAATCAATATAGTGAAAATGAGTATACTACCCAAAGCAATCTATAGATTCAATGTAATCCCTATCAAGCTACCAATGGTATTTTTCACAAAGCTAGAACAAATAATTTCACAATTTGTATGGAAATACCAAAAACCTCGAATAGCCAAAGCAATCTTGAGAAAGAAGAATGGAACTGGAGGAATCAACCTGCCTGACTTCAGGCTCTACTACAAAGCCACAGTCATCAAGACAGTATGGTACTGGCACAAAGACAGAAATATAGATCAATGGAACAAAATAGAAAGCCCAGAGATAAACCCACACACCTATGGACACCTTATCTTTGACAAAGGAGGCAAGAATATACAGTGGAAAAAAGACAGTCTCTTTAACAAGTGGTGCTGGGAAAACTGGTCAACCACTTGTAAAAGAATGAAACTAGAACACTTTCTAACACAATACACAAAAATAAACTCAAAATGGATTAAAGATCTAAACATAAGACCAGAAACTATAAAACTTTTAGAGGTGAACAAAGGCAAAACACTCTCCGACATACATCACAGCAGGATCGATCCTCTATGACCCACCTCCCAGAATATTGGAAATAAAAGCAAAAATAAACAAATGGGATCTAATTAAAATTAAAAGCTTCTGCACAACAAAAGAAACTATAAGCAAGGTGAAAAGACAGCCTTCAGAATGGGAGAAAATAATAACAAATGAAGCAACTGACAAACAACTAATCTCGAAAATATACAAGCAACTCCTGCAGCTCAATTCCTGCAGCTCAAAAAATAAACGACCCAATCAAAAAATGAGCCAAAGAACTAAATAGACATTTCTCCAAAGAATACATACAGATGTGGTTAACAAACACATGAAAAGATGCTCAACATCACTCATTATCAAATAAATGCAAATCAAAACCACAATGAGGTACCATTTCACACCAGTCAGAATGACTGTGATCCAAAAGTCTACAAGCAATAAGTTCTGGAGAGGGTGTGGAGAAAACGGAACCCTCTTACACTGTTGGTGGGAATGCAAACTAGTACAGCCACTATGGAGAACAGTGTGGAGATTCCTTAAAAACCTGGAAATAGAACTGCCATACGACCCAGCAATCCCACTGCTGGGCATACACACTGAGGAAACCAGAATTGAAAGAGACACGTGTACCCCAATGTTCATCGCAGCACTGTTTATAATAGCCAGGACGTGGAAGCAACCTAGATGTCCATCAGCAGATGAATGGATAAGAAAGCTGTGGTACATATACACAATGGAGTATTACTCAGCCATTAGAAAGAATACATTTAAATCAGTTCTAATGAGGTGGATGAAACTGGAGCCTATTATACAGAGTGAAGTAAGCCAGAAAGAAAAACACCAATACAGTATACTAATGCATATATATGGGATTTAGAAAGATGGTAACGACAACCCTGTATGCGAGACAGCAAAAGAGACACAGATGTATAGAACAGTCTTTTGGACTCTGTGGGAGAGGGAGGAGGGGATGATTTGGGAGAATGGCATTGAAACAGGTATAATATCATATAAGAAACGAACCGCCAGTCCAGGTTCGATGCAGGATACAGGAAGCTTGGGGCTGGTGCACTGGGATGACCCAGAGGGATGGTATGGGGAGGGAGGTGGGAGGGGGGTTCAGGATGGGGAACACGTGTACACCCGTGGTGGATGCTTGTTGATGTATGGCAAAACCAATACAATATTGTAAAGTGAAAAAAAAAAAAGAAAAAAAAAAGATAAAAAAGTTCTTAGCACATCAAGAAAGGGAGAATTCTTGAGTTCTTTCTGTTTATAATAGTTAACATTGTATACTGACTGCTCAGAACTGTTCTGGATGCTTTGTTCATGTTAGTTCGTTTAATCCTTACAACAACCCATCATTACCATTTTACAGATGAGGTAACTGAGGTATAAAGAAATTAAGGAACTTGCCCCAAGTGCTAGTAAATTAGTGGAGCTAGGCTTCTAACCTTAGCGGTCTGACTCTTGACTCCTCATTATTTTTATTATACTTACATTTCTTAGTACTGCTTAATTTTATTATATATTTTAGATTTGTTCATTCTTCTTTAACTCTGCAAACTACTTTGTAAAGAAAGTCATAGTATTGAAAAATTTATTTAAACATAAAATAGTAACTAACATTTGTTGAGCACTTACTGTGTCCTTGAGATAAAAGCCAAGGCTTTTATCTACTTTTATTACTTAAATGTTATTTTCACTAATTCTTATTTAATGGACTGCCACATACAGTAAATAAAATGGTGTATATTAGGATTGGCATCTAGTTTCCCCATTATGCATCAGCTTATTTTTATTGGGAAAAGAAATCACATTTTAAATTGGTATTATTTAACCATAAGACTATAACATATCACAGTGCTAACTTCTGATCTACTGATTGGCTTTATTTCTATTATTCGTATTTTTGGCTGTGGTTCAAATGGGAATTAGGTCATGTTTTGGTTTTGTAATTTTGTATCTTATAGCTGTGCAACTTTTTCTTTAAATAAAGTGTTACTTGAAACCCCAATATATAAAATAGAAAAATCAGAGTTCTTGTGTTCAGGATGGCCAGTGGGAGCTCACTGAAACTGGGAACTTGCTGAAATATTGCCAGGGAATCTTAGGGCTCCCTGGAACACATTTTGAAAACCACTGAGCTCTGTTAAAATACTTTAATGAGTATATTTCTCCCAATACTTACTGTAAAATATGTAATGAAAAGTTTATCACACAGCAGTTTTTTGATATCATATTTGACGAAGCAGTTTTCTACCTTGCCTTTATTTGATTTTAATAAAGAACAAGTATAGATAAATCAGATTTTTACATAAGACAAATCAGAATTTAAAAGATTTCTGTCATTTTTGAAGTAATTTATAATTGCTTCCCTTTTCTATGCATTTACTTATAGCTAAATACATTTTGTAAGCTGGGTTCTCTTTTTTATTTAGATGAATAATACTGCAGCCAGCCCCATGTCTGCTGCCACTTCAAGCAGTGGAAGAAGCACAGGGAAGTCTATAAGTTTCACTGCAGAACTGCAGAGTATGATGTGAGTATGGCTGTATGTCTCACTTACTACTCTTTAAGTTTGTTCATGTTGACAGAAGACAGCAGAAATAACCAGATTTATAAAACTTAACTTGCAAATTTGTACTTAAGTAAAAGAATGAAATAGTCTGATAACATTTTAAATAGCCAAGTACAGAAGGGGCAGATTAGTTAAAAATGCAGCGGTGATACCGCTGTTCCAAAAGTATGGCTCATCTTCATAAAAGAATGCGTACTCATGTAGACATGTGTGCCTAGCTACCGTTTACCCAGATCTGTATTACGGATTGTTTATTGTACTTTAGATCTAGAAAATTTTGACATTGATTTTATTCTAGAATACTTGGAAATATTTTCACAGAGTTCTCAAGTTTTTCTCAAATGTCCGTCATAATAATTCCATGAACCTCATTTGGTTTTCAGTTTTTATAATACTTCTGTGTTTCAGAACTGGAGAAAAAACTTAAGACATTTAAAAAACACATTTATTTCTTTTTTCAGGAATTGTGTATTCATTAAGATTTCTTTCCTAAGGCTCTTTTCAGCTTGATTTCTGGCTTCTTTCATTGAGACTGCATAACTTGATCTGATGAGAGGTAGCAGATTTATTAGAAATGTCTGCTGGCACATATTAGTTTTTCTTTATTATTGGTTCAGGAGACAATTTTCTGCATATGGGGGACAGCACATTAGAGCTCTTCTTTTCCTGTGGCTACATTATTCATGACATACCGAGCAATTTTAAAAGAATGTTTCTGTTGAAGTTTTAAGTGGGTGTATATTGATAGTCTTCATAGTGGATTAACTCCCTTGTGAGATGATTATCGTTCAGAGGAAAAATGGAAAAATGAGTTTGAGCATGTATTTAATAGTTGCTTGGTAAACATACTTTAAACAGCATTGGAAACATTTAAGTCACAGGTTCTCAAACTTTGGTCTTGGGATGCCTTTAAACTCTCAGTTATTGAAGACCTTAAGCAGTGTTTGTTTATGTGAATTGTTTCTATTATTATTCATTGCTTAGAGTTTAAAACTAATAAAAATGATTCATGTGAAAAATAATAAGCCTATGATATGTTAACATAAGTAATATATACCCTATAAAATAATTATATTCTAAAACCAATAATTGGTAACACATTTTGTTAGGAAAGATAAGACTAAATTAAATGTGTTAATTTAGGAGTTGTATGAAATTAGGCTGTCTTTTAAATTATGGAAACTTTTAAGGGTTTATGCTTGTATACACTTTGTATATTTAAAGATTTTAGCTGTAGTATAGTAGCTGTACGCTAAAATTTTATGTTGTACTGTTAATTATGTTTAAAAACTACTAAACGTGTTTTAGAATGTTTATAATATAAAGCAAGGAAATTCATTTTCCTGTAGAGCCAGTTCATTAATTTACTTTGTCATTTTAAAATCTTTTAATTTTGAAAATTTCAAACTCATAAAATCATTGGAATAGTATAGTGAACTCCATACATCCATCCTCAGACTAACGGTAATTGTTTTGCCAGTCTTCTTTAACCTTTTCCCCTAGTCCTCACTTTTTAAAAATGAAATTATTTTAAAGCAACTCTAAGCTATCATATTTCAAATTTGGTATTATTTATTAAAATAATATATTTATTATTAGGTGAAAAAACATGCTTTATAGCTGAGATCAGCAAACTATAGCCATAGACTGGCTGCTTATTTTAAAAAATGAGATTTTATTGGACCACAGTCAGAGGCATTGTTTATCTATTATCTATTGCTTCTTTCATGCTTCATGGCAGAGTTGAGTATTTGTGACAGAGACCACATGGCCTGTAAAGCTGAAAATATTTACTCTGTGGCCCTTTACAGAAAGTTTGACGACCCCTGATCTATAAAAACAGCTTTCTGTAAGAAGAAAGCTGTATTTCCTTTTGTCATTTATACTTAAAAGAGGTTCTACTTAGTGCATTGGATAGACTGTATGCCACTTAAGAAAACTGAGGAAAAAAAGAAAATAAAAGCTAAATTCAGCACTTTCTTATTAAATACTTTTGCAAACATCTTCCCAACTAATGTGCTTAAGCTGGATTCAGAATGCAAAAGTTATTGTTGGCCACAGCTTTGGAAGAAATGTACATTTTCCTTCTATTTCAGACCTCATAGAGAGGCTACCTCTAATAGTTACATTCATCATTATAGTCTGAAGTTATTTTTTTCTTCTTATGAATTGCTTCATAGAACAGAAAAATGGGGCCAAGATTAGGGGAATCCTTTTTTAATTTATCAATATTTTCTGATAGCATAATGTTTTCAGGCTTTTGATTATATAAAATTAGAATCAATATGCATTTGATCCTTGCTTATATGATTTTAAATGAGAAAATGCAGCCTTAAGTCTCTGTGTTTATTTCATGTTGTAGGAATTTGATTCTGTGAATCTTTACTCTTTTTCCTCTGCATTTTCACAGTTCTTCTAAGCCAGTGTGTATTGTGTTGCTTCTTTTAATCCTCTCCAGCTACTGTCTTCCCCAGCCATTCACCACAAATGAGCTGTTTTTTCTTGACTCCATGACCTCTAAATAAGTAACAATATTGTAGTGTCATTTCCAGGGAATGGCTTCACTGAAAGGTGACTAGTTGTCAGGCACAAATGGAATTGTCAGGATCTGCTATTAAATACAGAGCTGGCAGCTGGTCTGTCTTCCTATTAGAGAGGCTTGATAGGACTGACCATATTTTAGGTTTGGGTGAGAAATACTTTGAATGCAGCATTCTCTAGGACATGCTTCTACTGATTTTAAACTAAAGGATTGGCGGTCAAACAGTTCCTGGCGGGGTTGGAAATGACAGCAGCTTTACCTTACCATGCTTGTAACTTAACACTTTTGCTCTATGCTCCTTATCATAGCTTTTTGAATAATATATTCTAAGAAGGGTCCAGAGGCTTTTCATTTAAAGTTATTGAACTCAAGTAGCCTGTAAATTAGAAAGTAAAATCTTTTCAACCCACATTGCAGGTATTTTGAATGATTTATTAAATTAATTTAAACACACATCAAGGAATCTTCATTGAGTTTTTTCTTCCTTATTTTACTCTCTTATAAATTTCTTTGCCTGGTTATATTGTACTCTTGCAGGTTTATAGGCCTGGTGATAATGTCAGGTTTCACTGCTTGGTAGCATTTAGTAATTCTCATGTGACCAAATTAAAAAAAAAAAAGGATTTTGTTTGAATGCTCCTTATATTTTCTAAGAACTCTTCCAAATGAAATTTCATCCTTTTCTAAAATCCACAGGGTGAAAAAAGTGTTTTCTAAATCAGAGTTTTCTTTATAGACAATGAAATTCACTCTTTTAGTTGTACTATTCTGCAAGTTTTACATTTTTTTAAAAAAAAGCAACATTATTGAGCCCTTGTATGGCAAAACCTGAATGCTTTCGAGATAGTCTAGCAGTGGAGAAGGGTTGTGGAGGTGAATGAACGTCACATGGTAGGATGTGAAAAATCCCATGGTAGTACAAGGTGCGGAGTGATGATCTGAGTGTGGTCTCCCTGAACTAGGTCTGTACTCCTGACTGCTTTCTGGAACATCCATTAAGTATTCTGTTAGCAGCTCAAACTTAGTGTGTCCAAAAATGAACGTGTAATTTTCTCAGTAAGATTTGCTTCTTCTCTTGGGAATTTTGGGATAAATGGCAATAACCATATATACATTGCTACAGTAGAGTACGGGCACAGTTGTGTATGTGAAATGGTATCATTTGGCTATTATATAACATTAAGAAATGAGTTGTGAAAGCATGTGTTCCTAGTTCTATCCATATCTTAATCTGACTATCAAGGGATCTAACGGAAAAATATATGAATTGATAATTGATATGTATTAAACGGCCACAGGGTTCCTTCAAACACTGAGTTTCCCTGGTGTATTTAAGTTTTTCAGGAGGCTGGAGCAAAGACATTCTTAACCGTGATAAGTGGTAACATTAATATTATTATTACAGTTTCAGAGATGCTTTAATAAGGCCAATGATAATAGCGAATGCTGTCATGTGTACCAGGCATTCTCCTGAGCACTTCCACATACCATTATCATTTACTCCTCACACAACCCTTTGAGGGTAGTGTTGTTTGTTCCCTTTTATAGATGAAGAAACTTGAGACACAGGTGTTTGTAACACCAAAAATTGCCATTGTAGCAAGTGATAAAATCTTGCTTTGAAACAGGAAGTCTAACTCCAGAGTCCGTGCTCTTAACAAATTATGCTAAACTACATTTCAACTAATAAAACTTATTTTGATTTACAAAATTTAGTTTACAAATGAAATTTTACCAACTTATGTGTCACTAGTGTGGTATAAGGAAGTAATAATGGGAAAGGTGAATAATTGGTTAATTACTGTTATTTGTGATGAGGTCTAATTTTTATAATAAATATTGGATTAATTTGTATTTTCATATTATCATAGCATTTGTTTCAATTTCTTATGTCTAACCACCAGATCTTCTTAAGCAAGGCCATATCAGAACCAATAAAAAGTATAATTTTTCATAGAAACTTAATACTTATATACTCCTTACTGGATGGTTATATGTGTGATATTTCATAATTTTGAAATAAACATGGCCACACTGTTGAATAGTTAAATATCTGTCCTACTTTTGTATATTTTGTCACTATTAAATGATTTATTTTAATTCTTGATATTTAAATTTCATTAAATTACACGTAGTACTTTCTGTGAAATTCATCAGTTTGGAATGCTTTAAGATATACAGTAGTTTATAAATATAAGAATAATGAACATTTTCAAATTGTAACATAAAATTGGTCATAATCTTTCCTGAAAGTGAGAAAATGTGCAAAAGTTGATTTAGAACATAAAAGCACTGTGAAGCTGAAGGTTTATACTTTTCTTCCTTTTAGAAATGAAGTAAGGTAATGGTTATCCATTTGAATTAAGTACTTGCACTGAAAAAGCATATTGTTTTATAAATGTGACAAAATACAGTTTTGAATTTGTATTTAATATCTCTTATCAATTATTTCATGAAAAGAAGACAGCTAGGCCTTTTAAGATACATAATTACTAGAGGGAAAAAATTCTGTTCAGTCTTAGAAATGAATTCTTGAAATTCAGGGAGATAAGAGTCATTTAATAATTCTGTGATGAAAATCCTTGGGCCTGTGGGGAAGAATTCATGGATTTGTCATTCTGAGATTGTAGTACTGTGTAAGTGCGAGTTGTTAATGCTGGTCAGTGGGAACACCTGTTCTGAACTACTTTGATGGCAGCACCAGGACCTAACTGATGGTTATTTACTGGCTGACTTACCTTTCATGTTAATATTCATACATTCTACTGTGCTCTTGAGTGCTTCCCTCAAGAGTTATGTAGTATATGACTTTTGTGTAGTAGTAGCTTTGTAAAATCTGAAAACTTCTGAATTCTGGAATACTTCTTTCAGATAAGGCATTGTAGACTTGTATCTACCTTATATGGTTTATATGAAAATTAAGTGAGGTACTGAGAGCACATGAAAAACACTGGCCCATGTTTATTGTTCCTGGCACATGATAAACGATGTGCTGTTAGTACTTATCATCATTGTACTTAAAAGAATGATTATAATCATCAACCTGTTGATTTAGGAAGGTTATAAAAATTTTTCAGATGTAGGGAGAAAAGTTTGCAGTTTTGTGGAGAAAATTTTTATAATTATAGAGAAAAATTAATTTGTCTATATTATACCAAGCCGTCCAGGAGACCTTTCTGTAGTGATGGAAATTTCTGTTTCTGTACTCGCCAGTAGATAGCCACTAACCACAGGTACCTTTTGAGTACATTAACTGAGTGAGGCAACTGAGCAACTGAATTCTGCTCTTTGTTTTAATTAGTTTAAATTTAAATAATTACATGTAGTAAATGGCTCCCATTTTGGACAGTACAAAAGAAATATGGAAAATATATACATGAAATACTTCTTTTCTGGTATGCTTATATTGTTGAAATTGGAAAGATACATTTTACATGTTACATGATTTTGTTTTATATTTATTCTTAACACTGTCATCCATTAACTTTTTATTTCTCCTTTTTTAGGTTGTCATTGTCTCACAGTTTTTCAGTGATTTGGGGATGTTAATTTTTGGTTACTTTGACAGGTCAGATTTGATGGGGAGGTTTAATATTATTTTCATATTCCATTTCGTAGGCAGTCTGGATAATACTGAATATTAAAAATGTTCTGTGAATTTACTTAACATATTTATATTTAGTCTTTCTGAAAATTCTGTGATTATTGCTCTGGGTATATTATATTGCACTTAATTATCACACCAGTTGTGTAACTGAATGTATAACAGCATTGTGAGTTTCGGGTGCTTGTTTTCACGTAGCTGGATTTGCAAAACTTTTGGTAGCTATATAAAATTTAGCAGTATGTCGCATAGCATTCTGTCAGTTCATTATTTTTATTGTAAATATGCTGAGATTTTGAAAACTTATTTTTAAATATATGAAGGTCAAAATTAATCTTTGAAAAAGATACTCAATAAAAATGGATTCATAAATGCTGAAAATATATTAGAGAGTGGTTACTAATTTTGGGTAGGAAATTACAATTTTTTACCTATGATTATATGTTTCCTCCTTACAAGAAATTCTGTTGATACAGAATGTAAACAACTCATTATATGGATATCTATTATGTTTTTAATCCTCTGTTATTGGATCATTTGGTTATTTCCAGTTTTTACACTGCTATTGAAAATGATGTAATGAAAGCTTAATATCTTATATAAAAGTCTTAGAAGAAGATTTTTTCTGAGTCTAAAAGCTTTTTTGATAGTAGTTTCTTAATTTATCCCCCAGGGAAACTGGACTTTTTACATGCCTACCAACAGTTGTGAGAGTACCCCTTTCCATCTCTGACATTTTAACAGGAAAAACATTGTGCTTTTCTTTAACTATTTTACATAATAACTTTCCTTTGACTACTGAGTTTGGAATTATTTTGGCCATTTGTATTTCTTCATTTGTGGGTGTCTGTTCACATTCTGAGCACAGTTTTACCGAGTTCTCATTTTCCTCCCATTGTTTATTATTATGGGCTTTTAATATATTAAAGACATAAAGCCATTATTGATCATAATATAGAAGTCTCCGCACAACCCCTCATACCCTTCATCTTTTGGTTTCCATAAGGTTTATTTCTTTTTAACGTTTGTTTTCATTTTCAATGTAGTTAAATCTGCCTTTGTTTTATTACTTCGCTTTGACAGAAAGTCTTACCCACAACTTTTGCACAAATCATCATGTACTTTTCATATTTCAGGCTTTTAGTTTCTACAGTTTAATATTTAATCCACTATTTTGTCATATAGTGCCAGGGAGGGTTCTGAGTCAAAACAGTTTTTACTTTAAGTTCGCTTGCCAGTGGTCTCACCACCACAAATATATAAACCTCCCTTTTCTCTCAGAATTGAAATGCTACCTTTATCAGATAATGAATTATTATTTTTGAGTTTTCTGCTTTGTCTATCGAATTGTCTCTTCTTTTGCCAGTACTACATTACTTTAGTTATTATAGCTTCTTAATATGTTTTAATGTTTGGTATTACAGTTCAGGGTCACCTGCATAACTTCTCTTTTTAAAATATTTCTTGTCTCTCTTCCTATTTTTATTCTTCCACATGAATTTTAAGGGATCATTTTATCAAGTTCCAAAGCAAATTCTAAGTGCAAATTTTAAGCAGTTTCATTTTTCTTTTCTTTTTATGCTTTCTGCTGTATACTCAAATTTCAGACATTGGTCTGTGTGATTTATTTTAAAGTCAATTAATGAAATAATTTTACTTTTAGAAATTTTATTTGAAACAGTGCTGGATAGAAACTGACTAACGAGTGACTTGGTTAACTATTGTGTGATTAGAGATGCTGAGAACTCAGTTTTCTTTAGTGTTTGTTTTACTTGCTTGAATGTAGAATTGTGCTGTGCCTGCAGTGTATAAAAATCAGCCAGACTATTGTCTCAATTTTCAATTATACAATTATTGTCTTATTTTTGAGTGAAGAGCATGATTGGAAACAAAAAACTAGCTTAATTTTTGTAATAAAGACTAGCTTACAACTGTTTTCTATTAGAATTAAAAACCAGGGCATCTATGCCATATATATATCATAGAGAATAAATATATTTAATATATTTATTTTATAAATACATGAGGTAATCTAAGTGATAAAATGGATTTTATTTTGACCATTTTAATGAAAATATTTCTATAGTAAGGTTATTATAGCATGTTTATGACTATGTACAGATGGAATACCAGGTACAATTTGAACTTTTTTTTTTAACTGAAATTTCATTATAAAATATGTCAGGTGTTATAGCCCGCTTGTACCATTGTGATGCCCTAGGATACCATGAGGCATAAAGTGTAGTTTGCTCCTGTGATCAATAGTCCTACTTTGATCTGCTATTTGAATTTATAATTTTGGGGGGTTGAGTTTTATGGTTTCTCTCTCATTTGCATCAGCTAATTTTGCTGCTGTTGTGCTGTACTCTGGCAGGGTTTCACCTTGCCACCCCGTCCCCCTCCCCACCCCCACGCTTGAATGCTGCTTCTGGCTACTATGGACTAGAAATTAAATTTATCAGATTTGTGCCTAAAATACGTCATACTCTAGGAAAGCCTGATACATGTTCTCTGCCGAGAAAAGTCACTTGATCTTTGGTGTGTAAACTTAATTATCAATTTTGAGAGTTGGTATACTTATTACTTTTGTTTTTTGGTTGTATTTTAGTAGCTGAAATTGTTCAGGTAGCAGGTCAGAGTTTATTTGCAAGTCCTTTGTTGGGACCAAATCTGTTTTCATAATGAAACAATGTTAAGAATGTTAGATTGCTGGGTTAGTTCAATACACATAACTTTTTTAACCCTTAAAAGTAGTGTAAAGTCAGATTTTCAGCTATGCGTAATTATCATTCATACCATTTTGAAGAAGCAGGAAAGGCCAGTGACTGGAGTTGGCATGGAAGGGAGGGGGAGGTAGGGAAGCTCGAGAGTGGTGAAGGTTTGTAATGGCAGCAGGGGAGTTAGGGAGAGAAAGCTCATCAGGAATATGCTTAGTGTTGCCTAAGTTGTCCAGGGCTCTGCAGAGCTCATTTTGTTGTTGTTCAGTTGCTATGTCGTGTCCAGCTCTTTGTGGTCCCACGGACTGCAGCACGCGTGGCTTCCCTGCCCACTACTTCCCTGAGTTTGCTCAAGCTCATGTCCATTGAATCATAGAAGGGCTCTAACAGCAAGGTTGTATACTTCTCTGTGGCGGTGCTCAACTGCTGGGCATAGGACTGGAAAAGAAAGGTGATTGGGTTGATTTAGGAATTTGAAAGGCAGATAAAACAGAAGAATATTGAAATTCAAGGTGTTAGAGGTTCTAATCACTGAGCCTAGGCTAGTGGGGAGGGATGGAATAGAAAGGAGTGAAGTTGATTAATTTGTTGAACAATGGGAGAAGGGTTTGGAGAGTTCAATGAAATCTAAAAGTCAGAAAAATATAAGATTAATTGAGAGAACTGGAGGAATAGGAAATACAATAAAATGGAAAATATCAGCTTGGACAGCTCATCCCCCAAGAAGACATCACTGGCTTGTCCAGTCTTGTTAATTCCTTTCTGTGTGCCATGGCACCTTGTATTAATAGTATACTCTTTAAGGAAGTCCTTACTTTAGTATATTCCAGGGATCTGTTTACTTGTCTGTTTCTCTCCCCACTGTAAGCTTCATGAATCCAGAGCTTGTTTTAACTTTCCTATTTTACAGTACCTGGTATATGTTAGGTACCTAATAGGTGTTATATTTAATAGAATGAATAGGAAATTGTGCTCAGGGTGGGATAGTATAATTTAGGAGGACAATCTTCATGGGTCTTGGAGATTATAACTTGCTAAATTTATATTTTTATGTCCCTCATCCCTTGTCTGTTTTGCTTTCTTACTAACTTTAGAGCGGAAGTTATATTATTCCCTTTATTCTCTTCCTACATTACCTTGAGTTTCTTCTTCATCTTCATTGCATGAAAAACATTTTTTGTGTGTGTGTGTAGAATTCTATATTTTGAGTGTCTGATTTGCTTGAAACCTCTGCTGCTTCCTTAGAAAATTATGGCTATGTGTCACATCTGGTTTGATGAAGAAAGGATGATGTTGTGGAGTCATATAAATTTGAGTAAGTACCATGAATTCTATTTCTTATATCGCTGAGAATTTTATTTGTAAAACTCAAATAAACATATACATCTCTCAAGATGTCTTTTGTGACTTGAACCAGATTGTATAAATCATTTACAGAGAAGATAGAAAGGTGTTCAGTGCAGATCTCTGTATAAAATGTCTATACTTTTTAAATTAGTTTGACTTTGTAGGTTTATAGACAGAATTGAACCTCACCATATTTTTGTAGGATCGCTTATCTGCCTTTATTCAGGAAGAAGGGAATCTGGCTAGTATCCATTACTTAGACTGAATGGAAGATTCGAGAGTCTTTTTTTATTTAGAGTCTTTTTTTATTTACTCCTGAAGAAACTGAAGAACAGCGAGGTGAGGTGATTAGCCCTAGGCTGTGCAGTAGGTTAGTTTGGTGTTCAAGGGCTATATAGCTGGTCTTCTGAATATCAGTCCAGTTTACTTTTCCAGAGCCTGTCTGCTATAAGTTAGTGTTAAGTTGACTATTCTTCACTTGTTTTCTTCACTTGTTCTTCATTTTTTAAACCACCAGCACTGACTCAGTTTTTGTTTTACTTGTTTATTTGAGAGACACTACAATCTTGGACCCACTCTAAAGTGAGGAGTGAGGCATATACTTGAAGTGTTTATATTGATTTAGAGCATATCTTCTCATGTGCCTTAATTCCTGTGATCATTTTTATAAACTGCTCTGAAAGTGTAAAGGCTTCATTCATTTAGACACTACTGGGATGTCTGAATTTCCTGCTTAGAACCTGACATTCAGTTGACAAAAAATTATCCTTAAAATTTTTTGTTGCTTTCATGTTTCATAAGTATCCTTTAAGAGACACAGTGACCTAATTATAACCACATTTCAGCAGCCAGACATGATTTTTTACAAATTATTCTTTGGTTTGAAGTTAGTTTTTTTTTTTCCCCCCTTTCAACTCCCAACATTTAGTCCAAAGAGGTGCCTGCCACTCAGTGTAACCAGTATGAGAACTGTTCCTTGTTGTCTTTTATAAGGTAAGTAGCCTGATCCAGACTGTAAACCAGTCCCCTGCTTTCTTCATTGAGATAGTTTTCTTGTGATACTGGCAAAATTAAAAGATGTGCACAGTAATGTACATTCTGGTGCAAACTCTTGGTCTCATTGTGGACTCCTAATAAGCAGTTCTGTCACTTATAGGAAGAACTCATTTGATATAAAGGATTATTGAATGCTAATGCTTTTCATTTATTCATTCAGCAAATTTCTTTTGAGTGTCTACTATTTCCTGGCAGACTTCTAGGGGCTGAAGATATAGCAGTGAATAAAGCAACAGCAATAACCCCCAACCCTACTCCTCACCCCCAATCTCTTTAGAGTTTATGTTCCAGTTCTGTTAGAAATACCATTGTTATTTCTTTTTTTTTTTTTCTCCTCAGAAGTTCTGTTGTTTTTGTATTAAAACTGTATTTTTTCAGTTTACAGTCTTATGTACTTGAACCTGTGACTTCGTTCTGTGTATGTTTACATATGTGGTAATACTGCTATGAAGAAATTCTTAAAGTTTAATCAACTTAATTTTTTATTTGATTCTCCTGAGCTTTTTAGGAAGAGAATTGTATTATCCACAAATAAGGGTTTAAGACAGGCTTCCCTGATGGCTCAGTGGTAAAGAATCTGCCTGCAGTGCAGGAGATGCAGGAGACGTGGGTTCCGTCCTTGGGTTGGGAAGATCCCTTGAAGGAGGAAATGGCAACCGTAGCTAGTATTCTTGCCTGAGAAATCCCATAGACAGAGGAGCCTGGTGGGCTACAGTCCATGGGGTCACAAAAGAGTTGGACACGATTGAGCAACTGAGCATGCACTCACGGGTTTAAGTCAGAACTTCCAAAACATCAATAATTAAGAGTGAGGATAATGGATCTTTTTATTCCTGATTTTAATGGAAATGTTTTTCTTGTTCATTGGTAAGCATAATGTTGACTTTTGGTTTAAAATGGTTTAAATCACTTTGAGGAAGTAGTTTTATATTTCTGAATTTAAAAAAGAAAATGAAAGGGCATTGAGTTTTATCAGATGCCAGAAAGGTTATCTTTGAGATGATTGTATGCCTTTTTCACATTTGACCTACTAATATGTTGGCAAGTTTTCTATCATTAAACCATGTTTATAATCTTGTTATGGAAGTTTATTATCATTAATTATATCTCTAAAATAAAGATTAATCTAGAACCCACTTGAAGCTTTGACTTCATTGTGTCTATTTTTACATACAGAAGTAATACTGTAGAATAATAATCACATTTTTTGCTTAGCTCATTGTCTCTTTCCTGTGACTTACAAAACCTTTGACAACAGTTTGTATTTTTTGTCACCTTCTGACTTTATTTGAAATTAGTGGTTCTGAAGGAAGAATCTTTTTAGGAGGACATGTAGAGGGAGTTACTTTCTAATGAAAAGGAACAGGTACATCATGAATTGACTGCAACTTATGTGGACAGAACAGTGTATTAAGCAATCTTTCTTTGATTACCTGTCTTATATTTCTGACACATGTCCTGTTTCTCAGATTTTAGAGATTATACTCCAATATTAGAATTTTAATAATGAACTATAAAGCCTGGCAAATTAAATTGATGAAAATCAGTGAAACAGTCTATTGCTTACAAAGACTAGATCTTCTAATGTGATGACTCTCAAGCTTCAGTGTGCATTAGAATCACCTCAAAGCCTTGCTTAACTATAAGACTGCTGGGCTTCACTTCCAGGCTTTTTATTTCAGTGAATCTAGAGTGAGCCCAATAATTTGCCTTTCTGGTAAATTCTGAGGTGATGCAGGTATGGATGGTCTGGAAACCACACTTTGAGAGCCAGCACACTCTCTCTCAGTGCTCTCTGACTTACAGTGACTAGTTGATTTAATCACAGTTCTAGCAGGTGAGGACTAAAAGAAAACTGTGTATAAACCAAAAGCCAGCAAAGAAACTTAGCACTTTTCTTAACCCTTATTTTAGTAGACTGAATAATGGAAGATAAAGGATAAAATGTAGAGGGTTACTGTGACTCTGTCATTGTGATTAAGTGTGTAGAGATAGACTGAAATCCTGGTGATGGGATGTTCTTTTCTTTCCTACCTGTAGTCGTGCAGAAGTACTAAACTCAAATGTATATCCCCCATCCATATTACAATCAATAATACTTGTAATCAAGATCCCACTGATTATATAGAGACATAGTTTTATGATATCAGTGGGAAGATTACAAATTTAAACTTTTTTATTCATAACTTAGTTTATAATTTACTAAATATATATGGTATGCAATGCATGGTAGATTCATTTGCATAAATAAGTAATTACAAATTTTGACGATTATTAAAGAAAATGCACAGGTCACTCTGAAATTGTGAAATGTGGGAACTTAATTCGGGGAAAGCCTCTCTAAGCAAGTTCATATAAGCTGCACTCTGAAGGATTGGCAGGAGTTTGGGCTCCACAAAGATTATAGAAAGAGGAAATATTACTATCATCACTAAATCACTTAATGGGTATTATGCACTCATATCTTTCCATATATTACTTCATTTCCTAGCCCTGTTAGTTGGATAATATTTTTCCCAAGTTTCAGATGAAGAAACTGAGGATCAAAGAAGTTAAATAACTTTGCCACAGTTTCGCAATTATTATGTGGTGGAGCTGGGATTTCAGTAGATCTTTCTTATTCTACAGCCAGACTCTTAACTACCATGTTACATTAGGGAGACTTGAGGATATTTTCTAAATTACCAGATTACATGAGCTACTTTCTTATTTTATTTTTTCTCATTTTGCACCAGGGCCCTGCTGTTTCTATAAATTAGACTAGGACATTTACAGACACATATGTTCAGATATGTATAGGTATTTATGTTTCTATTACTTTTTATTGTAAAGATAACACTTCGGAGAGATTTTGAAATCTTTAGAAGAAAAAAGAAATAATCTCATCATTCAGAGATAACCATTTTGACAATTTTGTTATGTTTATTTCAGTATTTAGGCATTTGTTATTTTTTTAAAAATTGTAATCATACTTTGTATACAAAATTACTTACTGATAAATAGACCTACAATGTTCAAGTGATATCTACATCTGTTTTTGGAATGCTAGTAATTTTATTATAGTTTCATTTCATAATGTATTGATTTTAGACTTTATGTAAGTAGTGAGAAGGTTTTACATATTTCATGAAATCAGATTAAAAGCATTCTGTTAGAGTCATCTTTGGGAGTCAAATTTGGTAAATCATTCTTTAACCTTGTTGCTCTGATGGAGTGAAGTTTTTATAAGAGAGACTTATAATCTAATTGCTGATCTGTTTTTTTCAATTTTAAGGAAGAAGATGAAATCTCGATTTGTAGCTTATCCTTAAGAGTTTTGTGCTAATAGTGTCCCTATTTTTTTTTTTACACTATTACTTTTCATTTATTGATTTTTATACATGGCATGAAATTTCTTGGGAGTGTTTTGTGAATACGGAAAAATCATTTAGATTTCAGCCATATATTTAAACGACAGTCCCACAGGCTTATGTTTCTTTTTGTTTGACTTTTTTTTTGTCTCTAGCTTGTATATACTGCTTGGTTTTTGTGGACAGACCCCCAAGGATGCCAGAAGAGTTTAAAAATATGTGGACTTAAGCCTTGCCACATTTTATGTTTATTAACCACTTTTAAAAAATATTAAAGGTCAGATTTTGTTTTATCAAACTGAACATCTTGCCGTTAGTGATATATGCCTATTCCTTTTGGGTTCGTTGTGTGTCATGGTGATTTGTGTTGAGGTATTTCTTTTGTGTGTATCTACCTCCAAAAGATTTTAAATACAATTGCAGAACCTTAGATTTGTAACTTGAGAAAGGAGGAAACACATTTAAAAAAAAAAATCAGAACATCATTCCATAACAGTCATACATAAATCAGTGAGATAAAATTCATTAAAAAACATGATATTTGTTCACTATAGTTTAACGTAGTATAACTCTTATTTCTAAGCTCTTGGATGTAAATTGAGTTTAGGTATTAGCTAGATATTGTATTACCCACACATGAGCCTTAGGAGGCTTCTTTCCTTGATAGCAAATATTTATTGAAAAGTCTCTAGTTTTAAATATATAAAATACTGCTTTTTTTCTTTTCTAGACTTCAAAGTTATTTGTGAGGTATTTTCCTTTTTTGTATAGTATTTATATATATTTTATGCAGTATTTACAGTATTTATATAGTATTTTTCTATTTATGTAGTATTTTATATAGTATTTTTTCTGTTCTTATTATCAAATCCCTTTTCCAAGTCTTTTTATGTTTTGTTAAGACAACTTTTCATTTATTCACCTATTCCACTTACTCAATTCATTCATTAAGTCATCCACTTATTCATGAATTCACTCAAGAAATGATTATTTAATTCCTATTATATAACAGACATTTGGGTACATGATATGGAAGGAAAGTATGGGGAGGAAACAGAATAGGAATTTTTCTGCACTGATGTATGTGTTTGGTATGAAGTGTGACTTTTATGTGTCTTATCTCTTGTCACATGAGATAGGTTTTCCATTTTACAGAAGAGGTTCAGAGAGGTTCAGGGTTTGCATAGAGAACAGAGCTCTGATTTGATCCCAGGACTATCTGATCTTACACAGTGTTGCCTTCCTACATGGGAGATGGTGAATAAATTGAGTATACTCCTGGTCTTCACAGAGGCTATGGTTTGGTGTGCTGTGGTCTCTGTGCTTTGTGAAGATGTCTGCAGAGTGTGAGGTTTAGCTATCTTCTTAGCCTTTCTCCCTTGCAACCAGAAAAGCACCTTTAAAAAAGTCCATTTTCCTTACTAGGCCTTCCCATACCATCTTATGTGAAAAATGGACTTTACAGCTAAAAAAAAAACTTCAGGGTCACTGGTCGAGAAGAATTGTATGTTTACATGTATGTGTGCGTAGAGAAGCAGTCTCATAGACAGACAAAAACAGGTAATGATAGATGAATATGTGAAAAATGACAGGTATACTAGAGTTTGGGAATACAGAGGTAGGTTAAGGGGATTTTCAGTTTGGAGTTTGTTAAAATAATGTCATCTGTGTTCTGTCGTCAAGGATGGCTAATGTTTGGCATTGTGGGAATCTGGAGGGAGGCTGGCAGTGAGGATAGGTAGAGAACACTATGAGTAAGGAAAACAGCATGATGGAAATAGCATTGTAATAGTATAATTCAGCGGTAATGGCAGTGGATTGAAGAATAGGACATGATTTTAAGTGATAATGCAGAGGCTAGATTGCAGGTATTGAGGGCTGATGGAATTAGTGCATCAGATACCAAAGATAATTCCAGGGTTTCTATTCGGGAAGAATTAGAAACTGAGGGTGCCAGCTGGCAAGTTTGAGTGTTGAGTTTTATCATTTGTATCTTAGCTGATCCCAAAACAATTAGAGGAGTTTGTCATAATTGTTTATAATAGAATAGAAGAAACGAGAATCAAGATTAAACCTAAATGGAGAAGAGATGCAAAATTAGTACCGGTGGTAAAAATGCAGTGAGATATGTATAATAAAGTCCCTCTCTGTTTGCTGAGTTGGGGCAAAAGTTTTACTGTTAAGCTTCCTAGAAAATAGGAAAGCATAACGTTAGTGTACTATACCGTCTCAAAAGAAACTAGATTCACAGTCCATGATATAACACATGATACCAACAGTAAATATAATATTGAGTATCCAGTTGATTCTTCATAACATCTTTGACTTTCAGCTAAGGAAACAGCACTATTAAGTAAAGGCGTATTTATTTATTTTTAAAGAGGCTAATGGAAAGTCTGATCTCAAGATTAGTTGTTTCAAATTGTGCTTTCTGGAACTGTAGGTGCTTCATCACGGACCTCCAGGTTCCTGTTCCCTTATTCCCACTTCAGTCAGAGTAGCTCTGCCTTTATTTGTCTCATAGATTGGATTTGCATTTTAAAATCTGATGTTGGAACAGAGAGGTCCATAGCTTAAAGAAATTTGAAACTACTGACATAGGGCAGTGATATCTAAAGTAGAGTTCAGAGAAAAAATACTAAGTGACTTCTGTTTATGTGTTTTTTTCATGTCTTAAATTTTCTCTTTTTGTGACTAATTTATAAGGTAAATAAAAGGTTATATGTATATAATTTATAAACAAATGTACAATGGTAGTCATTTCATGTATATTTTATTGATGGTTATATTGTAAAAGGGAGGAGACCCACTGAGCTAGGGGAATGTATAGATAGAGTAACTTTGAGATAATATTGTATCACAAAATTTAGTCTTCAAAACTGCTTGGTTTGTTGAAAGTTTTAAAGTTTAATTCTTTAGTTAAAAAACAACAACAACAACAACAAACTGGCCAACCTGGAAGCCCTCATATGTCCTCTATTGCCATTTAAAGGCACAAGCTTTTTTTTGTGTGTGTGGCATATTCAGGTTTGACCTTATCTTTTTTTAATAGTACTAAATTATAGTGACTTCATATGATATTCTTGAGATATTTATTTGAGCTTTGACATATTTATCTCATTAAAATCTCAAAATATCCATGGAGGGCAGGGCAGGTAAGATGGATTTTTCCTCTTATTTCACAGATGGGGAAACTAAGGCATGAGGAGGTATTGTCTAAAAACCATTTAGTTTTCTTAAAGCCATACAGGAGAGTAGAATGCTCTAGAATTAAGTTCTTCCATCTGCTTGTCTTTTTCATTACTTTTTTTACTTCTTACCACTGCCCTCTGTTAGTGCCTTATTAAAACATACATCTAGGGCTGGAGAAGGAAAAACTCAAAAGATAGATGTCAGGATTCAGTAGCAATGAGCATAGTTAGATGAAAGTTAGGAAGAAGAAATTGAATTTTAAATGGAAGGATAAACCTTCAGGCATGGAATGGTGAAAAAGCTTGTACAGATTCCTATTGTTTATTAGTGGCTCCCTAAAGACCAGAATTGAGAAGGATTGTGGTTATGCAGGGTCTCAGTGGGAAAAAAATGCCTTCTACCATAATGTCTGCTGTGAACAGCCTTCTGCTAGCCAGGAAGTACTGTTAAAAATAATCTTCTCTCCAGAATGTAATAAATATGGCAGACACAGAATTTGGAAAAGCCATAGAGAGTTTGGAAAAGCCATATACAGTTCAGTATGATAAGTGATGAAACTGAAACTCTGAAAAACTGTTTTGTTTTATATCATTACGACTCTGTAAGTAGATTTTACATTTGCGGCTTAGTCCTTTAAAAATCCTATCATACTAGAAAAATTGGGGGTGAGGTTGGAAGCTTGGAAAAAAAACCAGGAAAACTGAACCCTGTAAAGAAATCAAAAGGAAAAATTTATTAAGACTATGTCCTGTGACTGTAATTAATCTTTCACTGTGAACTTCTGATATCCTGGCTGGGTATCATGCTTTGTATTTTTAAGTTTGTTTCCTTGTGGGGCTGCTGCTGCTAAGTCTCTTCAGTCGTGTCCGACTCTGTGTGACCCCATAGATGGCAGCCCACCAGGCTCCCCCGTCCCTGGGATTCTCCAGGCAAGAACACTGGAGTGGGTTGCCATTTCCTTCTCCAGTTTTGTGGGGCTACCTATTAGATATACAGGTATGCTGAGGAAGTAGATACTGATCATGAGGAACATTTTAATATACTGCCCTCTTACTAGCATTGATCAGTTTGATTTTGATTCTATTAGGTTCAGTGGAGATGTTCTGATACTCCTAAGAATGAAGCCTGTTTTAGAGAATACTATGTGGCAACTGCTAAACTACCCTGCTTACAAACAGTCCCTTACACTTCAAATTTAAAAATTCTCAACTTCCGCTTGTTTTATTGTCTCCCTTGTCTAGGTCATCACATTCTTCATTTCTTAAATGAGCTTCCTTTCTCTATTCACTTGGTATATTCCTCTTGTTGTCTTTAAGGCCAATTCACCTTTCGTATGCAGGTTTCTTTTCTCTAATTCTTTCCAGCCAAGAGTAAAATGCTGAATCTTACACCACTTCCTTACCTGAAAAGTTGACATGCTTTTGTCTGTTCTTAATTTTTAATGGATTTTAAATTTGTGGTAAGCGTATCTCTTTGTGGGCTCTATCACTACTGGCGTGCCGAGCCTAGTGTTGCCACTCTAGGAAATTTATGTACATGTATGGACCTTCCACTGGAAGCTTGAAATCTGAGCCAGTGCTCATGTGGACATGAATGAAAAGAGGATTCAGATAGGAGAATGAGAAGAAATAAGCAGGACCTGAATGGGCAACTAAGGGCACGTCATTTTTAAGGGTGGAGAATAAGGATAAGTGTGTAGTTAAGGGGAAATTGAGTCTGAGTCACTGAGGGAGTTCTCAACTGTATAAGAAGTAAAAGAGTTGACAATTCTATTCAAAGTAGCCTAAGAAATCCTTCAGAGAAGATGAATTTCTAGGAGCTCTGTAAGAGTCTAACTCCTGTTAGTGTGCTGCTGAATTTAGGAGATGCCCCAGACCTTGCAGACGTCCTTTTTCATGTCTACTTCTTACTGCCTTTTATTTCTCTAAATTGAGGACCTTCAGTTGCTATTTCATCTGACAATTTGTCTTCTGTATTGCCTGTTTCATTCAGCTGATTGGAAATGGAAAAAAAGACCCTACTGGGCACCTGCAATTTTAAAATACTTAACAGTAAATATTAGTATAAAAATATCAAGAGAGTAATTAGTTTTCAAAATGAGAGTCTAAAGCCCTGTCAGTTTGAGGCCTCTGAGATTTTATAATGGGTTCTTAAAAACCTGACTGAGGAGCCGCCTAGCAGGTGAATACTAGAAGCCCAACAGTTGCCCTCAGCAATAGCCATGCCTCACGAGCTCTGCGCAGCTAGGGTGCTGGGGAGCCATCTCAGGAACATGGGCCAGATAGTGTTTTTAATCTTCAGTAAGGAACTGAGAAGTTTGTGGTGATACTTCGTGTACAGCATGGGTAAATACAGCCTGAAATCTAGTTAATACAGTTGTGCAGCTTAATAATTTATACAGTGTAATTATTGAGTTATTAAACAATTTGAATTTGTCGAATTCATAAAGACCTTGTTTTACAAGAGAGAGTTCTGTACCACAGGTCCGCTTCATGTTCAGGCAAGGTGGATTAATTGAAGGGTGAACACGAGAGTTATCTTTAGGTTTGAAAAGTTATGTTTACAAGTGGAAATGATTAGTCTTTCTGTCAGTTTCTTGCAAGTCTCTCAGAATTAGTAATTAGGAGTGAACAAGGAGGTGCTCTTCGCTCAGCATCAGACAAACTGTGGAACAGAAATGGAGTGGACAACTTCAGGGAGCTGGTAACACCTTCATTGAATGTTATTTTGAATGGGGCTTATCACATTCTGTTTTTTCTGGGGATCTTGTGAAAATACAGGTTCTGATTCAGAAGATTGAGGCCTGAAGTTCTGCATATTTATATATGCTGATGCTGCTGATCTGTGGACCACACTCTTGAGTAGTCAAATTTATTTATTAAAAAATTAAAAAAAAATTTTTAATTGGGGGAAAATTGCTTTACATAAGTGTTGTATTGGTTTCTGCCATACAACAACACAAATCAGCCATAATTATACATTTATCACCTCCCTCTTGAGTCTCCCTTCCCTCCCCTCAGCCCACCCCTTTAGACTGAGTAGTCAGATTTAGACTTTGAAGAGGATTTAAGAATTGGAAAGTTGATTATGTGTAATAACTGCAGTGATTTTTTTTTTTTCTAATTGGCTGTAGGTACTTTCCATGTGTTGTCTTACTTTTCACAGAAAACGTTCAAGGTAGGTGGTAATATTTTTAGGATGAAGAGACTGAGGCACAGGGAGCTTAAGTAGCTTGCTCATGGTTTTGTAATTGGTGTGACTGGGATTTAAACTTAAAAGAATCAGAACCTTTGCTAAATCTGTCGTGTTTCCATGAGATTCTATTGTTTTTGTAAAACTTATTTTTTCGCACGTAAAAAGAGTTTTAAATTGTGGGAATTTACTTCATTTCTTAAACAGCTTGAGCATGGGATAAAAAAAACCAACCCAACATTGTTCCCAGTAGCAAATTTGTTCTGTGGGTTCAGGAAAATAAGCTTTTTAAACGTTAAAGCATACTGTCAACTAAATTTTAAAAATGATAATATTTATTCATTTTTTAGTGGAAAAATATTGACAAGTGTAAAAAAACAAAGTTTTTCATAATTCTATTATCTAAACATAATTTTGAGTTCCTCTGATATACATGCACACCCATGTATAATTTTTTAAAAATGGAAATTGTGTTGTGTACACCTATTTTTTTCCTACTAACTGCAACTTTAATCATGACATAGCGAAACTCTAATTTACCCTTTTCCATTTTTTCTCTTAATCATTGGCAACTTCACCACTCTCTCTTCAGCTACAGTCACATTGTCCTTATTCTTTGCCCCTCCCAATAATTGCTGCCAAATTCTGCTGGTTTCTTTGTGTTCTCTCTTTAACTTGCCCGTGTTTTTCACATCCAGGCTCGATTTCTTTCTACTAGTCAATAGTGACTAAATCACCATGTAATTCTTCAATTCATTCTCTTCTGCTTCCTTGGTTGACTGTTTTGACTGCACATAAAACCTTTTGTCTTTTCTTACATCTTTTTAGTAACTTTAATGAAATCAGTGTGAATACTTGTGCAGTTTAAAGTCAATAAAGTTATCTGACCCTGTTAGCTTTTATTTCTAACTAAAAAAAAAATTTTTTTAACTTGGCACCATTGCGAGATAGGGTACCAGTTTGCATGTTTCCTTTTTAATGTAGTATCTATGATTTTATACTTGCATGTGTTTATTTAATTTTACTAAGTGATTCGTGCCTTATTTAGGCTTTGTGAAGTTGTTGGTTTGCAGAAGATTGGAGAAGTCTCTTGACATTTGTAAATGCTCAAACAGCTTTCTCTTCTTGGTTTGTTATTCTCAAAAATGTCTCATCTACCTGTCATCACCTATGGCTTCTGGTCAATGCATCTTTTCTCAGTGGAGCCATATAGATTGAGAAATGTAGTCTCACAGCTTTATTCCTACCCTCTGCCAGGAAAAAAGCAGCTAGAGCTCTCTTGTGGCTTCTCTAAGATTTTTTTGTCTTAAATAATAATGGAGAAATGGTTGTGGATCTAATTGAGATGAACAGTGCATGTCAAAAGATTTACTTCCTAGAATCATGTACATAATCTCTTTGATAGGTAAAGAAAAATGTACCCTTAAGAGTGGATGTTTGGGAGCATCAAAGATTCAAGTAAGAGATCAAGGAAGAGTTTAAGAAATTACGGTTAGAAATTAAGACTTAGAAATTAAAGTTACCTTGGTCACTTAGCCTAACTGTGGTCATATAGGCCTTTTTAGGTTGGACAGCGAGGTCTGGTAAAGGGAATGTTGTGGATAGTTACAGGAACTAGGATTTGACTCCAGATCTGACAGACACCAAAGCCTGTGATTAAAATTATTATTGTTTAAATTTTATAAAGAAGAAAGATTGTAAATTCCTTATATTCAATTTAACAGCTTAATTTTTAACTCCTAAAATGGTATGTTCATATCACGTGAAGTATATACTGTGTGGTATGGACATTAAATAAGATTTTTGATTCTAATAATAGGTTAAGAATTCTTTATTGCCTTGGAATTTTCATCTTCTGATTAAACCTGACCTAACCTTATCACTTGGTATCCTCTTCAGTTTTATTTGTTCTTGATATCTGATCCTCACTGATCAGTATTACTAAAACTTACACTTTCGGAGACTTCAGAGATGCAAAGATTCTCTCTTTGTATTTTGTCAATTTAATAAAACTTCATGTTACTGAGAAGTAACACCTTTACAGATGAAACAGGGGATTATGAATTGACTTCATTAAGGTTGTGAATAACATTGTAAGGTGGTAATTAAGAGTGAGAAGCTTGGGTTTGAATCCCAGGTCTTCAATAGTGTGACTTGGGCAGATTTTATTACCTCATTTTTTGTTTCCTCATCTGTAAATAATTATAATACCCATCTTATATAAGAGAGTTGAGAGAATTAAAGGAAATAGTGTTTATAAAGGGGCGTAGTGCCCTGCACAATAAACACTCAAGAAAGAAAAGCTAACATAAAAGCAAAATAGAGTTTCAATTAAAAATCATGAAGGTATGTTGGGCACATACATATTCTTAAAATATGTTACTGTGAACTTAAATGAATTTAAAGTTTAAAATATTAGATTTTCACAATAGATTGAAATTATATACTTAGAATATTTATTTAAACCTAAAAATAAATATTAATTTGGGGGGCTGTTCATCTCATTGAATTGTCTGTGCTTCTGACTTCATTTTCCTTTTTGATGTTACCTGTTGGACACATCAGTGTTGACTAATATCTCTACTTGAAGGAAAGGCAGGAAAGTAACAAACTGAAATTTGAATATTACCTGATTTGTGAAATAAACTTTACAAATGTTTACAGGGGAGACAGTTTGGAAATTTATATATGTACCACTTGTCTTAATAACTTATTTGTGTCTTAAGCTTATTATAAGTTGACTGTTGGCTCCCAGACTTGGCTAATTTACCTGGAAGCTTGGCTTAAAAAAGTTTTCCAAGACCCTCTCTTCCCCTCTCCCCTTCCCAAGACCTGTTCCTCAAGTGATTCTGTTGATCAGTCAGACCTGGGTGTCACTGGGCTGCACCAACTCAAGTGTAGCACTATGAGCTCCGTAATGGAACATACTTAGTCTTTTTTTTTAAATTAAGCAATAAGGCAGCTTAGTTTACTTTGAAAGGTTTTTATGGCAAATACAAGTCTCCTTTGAAGAAAATCTGTGCCATCTCAGAACTGTAACTACTCATTATAATATGATCATTTAAAAAGTATTTACATTTAAGTTGGAGTGGTTCCTTTTTTCTTTTTTTAGAAACATGTAAATCAGATAAAGATAGAATCTTATTTATAATTTTATTACTCTTATATTACCAAATTTCTGTTTATGACACCTTGCTTAGAACATATGTCATGAAACGGTTTATGCTCGTGTGGCTCCAGAGCAGACCTGGGCTTAGAGTGAGGCAAGCACGGTGCCCAGGGCACAGTGTTTGAGGAAGCACTCATTCCAGGGCTGTGCGTTAGGATCTCCTAAAATTCTGAACCCCAGGCGCCTGCCTGCTTGCCTCACTCTCTTCCAGCCCTGCTCCAGAGAAGTAGACTGCATATAAATTATTTTAATTTCAGTTTAGCATAATCTTATGCATGCTTGAATGTTTCATAAAAATAATCACAATGAAAGTAGTGTAGCCAAACCCAAATTTATATTATCCACAAAAAATCCGTTCACTGTTGGAAAAAGATAACATTATGATTTTATTCTTGCATGTTCAGTGATTGTCAGAGTTTCAGAAATTCCAGTTCAGTTGAATCTTGTCTCAAACTGAACTGTGCTTATTTTATCTACTGGCAGCTATTTGAAACCATTAGTCCTCTATCATAAGTTTCTTAATTTGATAAGGAGTACATTCAGCTCTTAAACTTATGGATGATTATTGAAGTAATAAGTAGTAACTTCAGTTTTACTGTATTTCTGTTAATAATTTTAGAATTCTTTGAGAATTTGCCTATGATTTTTCTTTTTTTTTCTTTTTTGAGTGCTACATCTGGAAATGCTCAAAAGTTGTTTGCCTTTTTAAGAGAACAGTTTGCAGTGAAAGTATAACTCCTTTAGAGGTGAGGTTCAAGTTAACGAATGATGAACCATAATGTGAGGAAGCATAATATTGTGAATTATTATTTGGCAAACATAACTAATGCAGGCATTAGCTGCTGAAGCCATTAATAAAGTACTACTTGCAGAAAGCTAGAGAGATAGGCAACACAGAACTTTCTCTGTAAACTCTCAGAATGTAAACTAGAGTACAACCTAGCTTATTCAATAAGGACTAAATTCTTTAAGTTTGATATGTTTGTAGGTTCCATGATTAATGTGTAACTCGAGTATAAAAGGTGTATTTAGAATCTGTTAAAATTTGTAGATGTGACATCATTGTCATCAGGCATTTTATTTCTTAAAGTTAGAATTTATTTAAATGCACTTTTTTTTTTCCAAAATAAATTTTTATTTCTACTTACAGGGGTGCCAAAGTAAGTTTTACTAAATAAAATTATGTAATATTTAGGTCTGTTGATAGTGTTTAAAGTAAACAAAAATAAACCCATAACAACCAAGGGTGGAGGAGTATCTAGATTTGTTTTTAGCTTTCTTTTTCATGGTTTCTCAGAAGTGTATCATATTATAAATACATTCAAAATGTTTTTCTCTGAGGATATGTAGCATTCCTATAAAGGTTAAATCAATAAAAATGATTTGGACACATTCCTAAGCGTGGCTAGAACAGGTAGCCCGTTGTTTTAGGTACCCTTGAGTTTCTGGAGCAGATCATTATGGCGTAGCAAAAGAACTTACTAAAAGTTGCTTTCTATGTGTAGATGCATCAGCTTAAAAAAAGCAAGATTTTCTGACCTTCTAGAAATGAATATTTTTAGGGTAGCCCTGTGAATATTGATTTAATGATATGTTTTAAACTCCAAGTTCGAAGCGTTTTTTTTTTTTTCCCTCTTCTCCGAATGCTGAAGATACACCATAATTGATAAGGAAGAGGTACGTACAGGAAAAATGCAATGGGCGAGCCTTTCCAGCCAGTTTAGAATAAATGGTAGTCTTATGAGTAAAGAAAGATTCGCACATTATAATTGCAAAATTAGGAACGAGATGTGATTCTTTTTAGTCTTGCCAGTTTAGAAGAAAATTCCGTAGTCACTGGGATGTTATCTGTTCATTTGAGCAATTCAGAAGGCAAGCTTACATTTGAGCATTTATTTTAAAAAGCGTATGTGCTTCTCCTTTGCTCAGTGTTGACTTCTTAGTGTGGTATTGTTGCTAGGGTTTTATTTTATGCATTTGCTTCCTGCTCTCTTGTTCATTTCATGTTTGAGTGTGTAAGTTTTAAGTTCATATGTAAGTTTTCAGATCATACTCTTTTCACAGCTGCTTTTCAAAAAATAACTGTCAGCTTATAATAATAAGGTAATTTTTCTTAAAGTTTCCTTTAAAACAGCATTCAGGATATTGGATGTTTTCTGATCATGGAAGCACAATGAATTGACCATGTGTTTGGCAGAATAAGGTTTAAATCAAAGTGGAGAATTTGAGTTACATATAGTAATGTAGTTTCGTTATACAAAATTTCTAATCTTGTACATGTTAACATATATTTACTTTGTGCATAACTGCTTTATCGAAAATACTGTTATTTGTTGGAACACATGATTTCATTTCGTAGCTAAGAAAATAGTTTGAACGTGTCTCAGTAAAATTTTTTATCTATATAAATTTATATAGAATGGTTAACCACTTAATAATGAAATAATTTAGCAATTTAAGCCAAATATTTTGCTTTCTTAAAAAGTTATTATCTCTTGATATATTCTGATTTATCATTATATTAAAAATAAGAATATTTATGAAAATAAAATAAGCTAATAATCACATAACTCAGTTTTCTCTCTAGATACTTGTGTATGATAATTTTTAAAAAATCTCCTTAGGTGTTTTCCTTGGTCCTGTTGGGACACTAAAATATTCTGCAATCCGCTCGCACATATTATAAGGGAAATATATTGTTAAATCTTTATTGTTAAATTAAGGGTGATGATCTTCTGACAATACTGATTATCTCTATCTAGGTTAGATAATGGCATTTTAAAAATAAGGTGGACACTTGTGGTAAAAAGTTTTAAAAAGGTTATACATTTTCCTCCTAAAATAGAGAACATATTATATGTGTTTAGTTTTAACAAGTGAGGGAATGTAAAGAATTCTGTGTGAACACTGGAGTTTTAATAATATGAGAAAGAGGAGTTTCTACTTATGGAGAGAAGGTTGGATTAGTGATCAAAGGTTTGGATTACATTGACTTTCAGGTTTATATTGCTTTACAGATGTTCTGTAGGGCATTGTCTTTGTCAGTCTATCTGTTTTATGGATTCTCTTCTTAAATCTTTTTATTTTTGTGTTGAACTCTGTAAGAGCAGTAGCAATTTTTTCTGCATTTTGTCAAAAGCTGAATTACCTGAAAAGCTTTACAAATTTTCATGAGAAGTAAAGAATTAATCTTGCTAGATTACCTTTTGTAACCAGCTATCTTGCCTGATATTGGATGCTACTGCCTTAATGGAAATTTCTTGTAGACATCTTCTTATGATGTCTTATTATTTTTGAATTGGGTGCTAAGGTCCTTGTAAGAAGTGCTTGTATAGTTTTACATTTATATGTTTTATGGAAAGCACAGTGATTGATAATAATGTAGATTCTTAGCATAAAGAACTTTTCTTTCTGTGCTAGTATAATGCAGATTTCTGTAATCTGATAGAAATTTATAAAATAAACTGAGAATTCACTTTTCAAAAAATAGGGTTTCTTTGAGCTGTATTTACAAAAAACTCTTATAATAAAATTTTTATTGATTAAAAGGAACATGCACACTGTAACTTTTCGATACCCTTGTGTCTAATTCTGGGATCAGATTACGCTAATACAGTAAAACCAATGGGATAAAAAATATTAATTATAAAATACAGCTTTTTTTTTTCAGTTTCATAGTGAATGAATTCACTTTATTTAGATCCATTTAAGTAGTTTTTAATCATTTGGTAGAAATGATGATACCTTTTCACTTGAAGATTATCCTGGAAATTTGAAGTTTAAATTGGGAACTTCAGTAGAAAAATTAGAAATAAAATTAATTATAATTATTACTATCAAAATAACCAAATTAATATAGTGCCAAATTGTTTACCTAGATTATATTGTCAGTGAGTAAATATGTAGAAAATATGCCTGTTTAGCACCAGGCCAGAATTATTCTTTGATATAATGTGTGTAAATGGGTATTTGTTAACAGATTAATTGCATTTCATATTTTCCCTTGTGAAATATAATAATTTGTTTAAGTGATACCAGTTTTTAATGTAAATTTATAACTGGGAAATAACATCCTTGTGTTTTACAAGTGTATTTTAATCTTGTATTGCCTGATAGATGCCTAATCTCTATTGTTGGTTTTACAGATTAACATTTCTCTGTTAGTGTACATGTAAAAAGTAATTGATTGTCTTTCCAAATGAACTTCAAACCATACCTTAACTAACTAATTTATAATTATTTTCTTCCTGGTTTACAGTTATTATCCCAAGTTTCTCTAGTCACTTATGTATATGCCCAGGCAAATTCATATACTACATATTAAAATTTTCATAATTGAAAGAAATTGAAGTTTTATATACATGGCAAATACACGCCTCGCTATAGAACTATGTCCATATCAATGGAAAGTTCTGTGGAATACTGCAACCTCATTATTAGAATTTTTCTAAAGAAAGAGTGCATATACGTTTTTTAAACCTTACTGTTACTGTGATTTGGCTTGCGTTTTTCCTTTATTTCCTTTTTCAGCTTGTGCTTTTACCAAACCATACAATGGATTTAGTTGCTAGATACCTGACTGCAAGATGTATCTAACAATAAGGAGTGTATAAACAAAGTTTGGCATGCTCGTGGGCCATATAATTTTCACAAACCTGTAAATGTGTATTGAAATTTTGAGTTTTAAACTTTTAAGTCTTTTATGTAAATATATTTTTATAGGTGAGGGTATAATAATTTCAGTAGATACCACTGATAATAAAATTGAAAAGTAAAGTAAAATTGTTTGGTTTTGTGGTAGAAGTTATTGACCTTGCACAGGCTATTTAGGTGTGCCTTGTTAGGACTGTCACTTCTCTAATGTAACTCTTATGTATAATTTCTTAAGGGATGGTAATAGAAGTCATGCAGAGAACAGACTTTAAACTAATGGCCACCATAGTCTTAAGTACACGTCTGGGAATAATGCAGCTTGTTAAATTTTCTGACATCACTACATCTAATTTTAAGGTATCTTAAATATCATTAAAATTGCATTCACTTAATGTATGTCTGTGTAGTGCAGAAATCCTTATTTTGTGGACAGTTGATTGGAAAATTGAAAATCACTTAGAGCTAAAATCACACTTGGTATGAGTTTTAGTCCTGAACTGCATATTGGATGTTGGACTTATGAGTAGTAACAAGAACACAGAGTATTTAGTGGAGATGTATAAATAATGAATTTTTTTTCGCTGCATGTATTAAATGCTTATATAGGACTCAGTTCTATAGCTCATTTTATTTTTGAATTATCTTAGATATCCTGATGAATGATGAGGTTTTTATTTATGTAAGACAGCATATTTATGAAAAAATATGCCTTAGAGTCAACATCCTGTTCAACAACAACAGTAAACACCCAAATGATTGAGACCGTGTCGCTTACATTCAGCCCTGCACCAAGGTTGAATCCTACGTCTTCAGTAAATAATATAAAGGAGAGACATTCCGAAGAATTCAACAGAAGATGAAGATTTTTGTATACAATGTAATAAAAGAGCATTTAATCTCAGTTGCTATTCAGATCTTTAAAAAATTATGTGGGAATGTATGTGTGCTTGCTGTTAAATGGACAAAAGCTTGTGGTCAGCTGTGGTTAAGATTGTAAGGAGGCTCCCTTTGAATAAGGTATAGAATTTCCCCGTTATTTTTTGAATTGTAACACATTAAACAAAATACGTATTGACTGAATTCCATAAACTTTGAAATGGCAATAGATTGTATCAAGGTGTATATTTTCATTATGTGAGACTTCCTTCTCTGAAAATGTTTTAAAACTGTTTCATATTTCTTGAAGCATTTCCATGTACTTTAGACAACTTAAAGTATTTTGCTCTTTAGAAAATACTTGAGTATGGAGTTTGTTGTTATCCTTATTATGGGAGAATAATGACTTTTTTTGGGGGGGGGGATAAAAATTTGTATTCAGTGGATTCACTGGTCTAGGAGAAAAAGGTAGTGCATTTTGGTTACCTCATAGGAAGACTGCGTAAATTAGCATTGATTTTGCTAGCACCCATTTACTAATAAATTTTGCATGGCAAATAGGAAAAATAGTTATGCTTTAGTCATATTATAGTTTTTTGTTCGTGGGAAGGATTTCTTCATATTGAAGGTATTTGCCTGTTTGACCACATGTCTATTATTTTTACAGAGGCACAGTGTAGAGGTAGACTGTCCAGTGAACCTTAATGTGAAATTATCTCTAAAGACTTTTGTTAGGTAATTAATTGCGTTTGCAATCTTAATTCTTTTGAGGAGCTTCGTATGACCTCACTGTTGACTTAGAGTTGTCCCATTTAAGTTTCTTGGAACAAAGGTTAGAACAGCATGCAAGGGTTTTTTTGCATGCTTTGGAGAGGAGTTTGAGATGTTACCCTGTTTTGCCATTAGTTTTCAAGTATGCATGGGTGCATCATTAATCATAGGAAATGCAAAAATAAATAATCCAGTCCCATTGGATTTTTTTATATGAATACTTACCTTTTCCCTTTTTTGTATATACAGTTGAGGTATTTAGGTAACCCCTAACCTTTTGCTTCAACAAAGAAGTACAGTATAAAAATATCACCACAGTTTTCATGTGAGCAGCTCTTGAGAAGGGAAAAAAAGCCCTCTAGATGAATATTTGTTGGGGGAAAAAAGTTGTGATACAGAATGTCTTAACTCAGCCCCAATACAGTACTTGAGGACCACCAGTGTATAAAATTGAAAGCACATGAGCTAGAAAAGGTTTGTAATTGATTAGCGCTGCTTGGAAGTATTGAAGTACAGTGAGTTTTGATTTGTGAATGGTTCTATTCAATAAAGATTAATTCTGTGTGTTTGATAAAATCTTACTGCCTTCAATGAGTTAGTTTCTTCCCCCCTCTGCAGTTTATTTAACCATCAAATATTTCAGTGTTCTTTTAACAAACTGGAACATTTCTATCTTACTGAATTTAGCATTAGCATGACTGATTTAAATAAGTCAAACTATCAGTGATTAGCTTGAAGGGTGTAATCGAATAGATTAATTTTTTCTTCTTTTAAAATGACTAGAATATATCATAATATAACCATGTGTATTTCATGCTTTCTTGTGATTTAAAGACTATCAGGTTTATATAGACTAACAAAATTTTTTTTCTGATTTCTTTTAAATCTTTTATGTTCTAAAATATTATAATGTTTAAATGTGAAATCTTTACCAGTTTTCATGTAAAATTATGTTTATTTACTCTTATGTAAAATAATTCATAATAAGTATGTTTGGAAATTGCATCAACCTTGTTAGTTTTTAATAGGAGTGATCCTCTATGTATATTCTTTTTAAATCATCTCCCTGGATTTTGGAGTTTAGCTCTCTTATTTTAGAAGCAAGTTGTGACACTTTGTTGCTAGTCAGTCTTGAAACTATAAAGTCACTATCATTGGTATGAACCACAAGTATTGTTTTGGAAGTCAATGTTCACACATCACGTTCTGTTGGGCACTGTGATCAGTTGCAAAGTTTTATTTAGAAATTGTCAGCTGATATATTTTCATAAGTAAGTTTTCAATGGTAAGATACTCCATGAGTTACATCTATTTATTTTAACAGACTTCATTTATGATAAATAATGAACAGATTTTGAGTAGCACAGATTGAAAATTCATACACACACACTCTCTCACATACTCACACATACACTCACATTGTTTTCCCTCATTATTTTGAGGTGAAGCAGTTGGTCAGCTTTGTCCCTCACCTAGGAAGAGCCCGAACTTTTAAAAGTATTTTACAAAATCGGAGTACATACTTTTGACATTTCATTAGGTTATTTTGGTGATCAATTATGTAAAAATTTAAAGCCTAAAGTGAGGTTTCAGACTTCAGATAGATCCCAGAAGGGGGAAATGTTTGTAGTGTGATGATACCCTTGTACCTTCTGTCCACCACCCACCTGTAATTAGTCCGGTGAAGTGAGTTCATTTTATGTTCTCTATCCAGGCTCTCCAATACTGTTTGGGTGTGGGAAGGGGTAAATTCCACTTTGCAGAAGAGGAAGACTTAAGTTATGATGTATAAGCATATATGACATGTGATAGAAGATTATCTAATTCACTGTTACATGCCTTGTTTCTAACTTGATCAAGTTTTGAAAATTTTACTGTAGAAATAGTTATTAAAGATGTTTCAGAAATATAAGACTCCCTGACATGATAGAATAAAGAACATTTTAACATATTTTTTGTGACTATATTAATAACTTTAAATCTAATGCTGAAATAGTGCTTGAAATTTGTGTTCCTGATCTGGTTTGAAAAGTCATTATTTTTTTAAAGCAGAGTAATATTGAGAAGAGTAACTTAACTTCTTGAGGTGCCTGTTTCAAGTTATCCCTCCATACAACAATTGTTTTAAGCATTTTTACCCCTTTTTTTGAGTAGGAACAGCAAAAGTTTCCATGTAGAAACTATAATTACAAGAGTTGTTAATGCAGTCTAGTTGTGTATATGTTCTGCTTCCTTAATGCAGAAGTTTTTACAGTAATGCTTATTACCTTCCATTACATTAAAAAATAATCTGTGATTATTATATTGGATGTGCTATATCTGAGGGGGCCCACTTAGAGCTGTTGAGGAGTCACTACAGCAGTTTTACATTTTTTGGTAAAATACATAGTACATTTCCTCACCCTTTTAAGAGAAACCTTTTTTCTCCTTCAGGTTTAATTATTTCTCTTTGACCGAAACTAAGACTGATCCTCTGGTAGCCAGTTAAAATGTGTGAAGTAGGAGGAGTAAAGGAAACTCCAATCGTTAGTTGTAAGTGATAAAGCAAAGTTAATACAGGTATACGCAGCAAAAGGATTTATTTTAAGGGATAAAAGAAAATTTTATAAACTTGTCTTATAGAACATGTTGGACATCATAAAGAGAATCTTGTAAGTGTTTAGCTGTTTTACTATACTACCACTTTAGCTGATGAATGTTAAAGTAGTTTACTTTTTGTATCAACACTAACTGGAAATTAAATATTAATACTATATTATGCCTGTTTTATTTGAAGTCCAGCATGACTTAATTGGTCTGGCTCTTTTAAATCATGCAGAGTATCCTTACAGAATTTTCTTTTTTATGATACTAAACGATAACTCATTTGGTAGGTTCAAGAGTATGATTAAAAGAATCCTAGACGTTTTGATGTTTGTTGTGTGTTTATAACAAGTTCTACATGTGGGTAATAGTGTATAGATGTAAATGAAAATTGTATAGAAAGTTATGATTGCTTGTAAGTTTTTGAAGACTTCTGTGAGCTTTTTAATATCTTGGATTCCTGGGCAACTATAAAGAGTTTTTAAAAATGGCTGTTAAATACTTATCATAATTTTTTTCTGTTGAATATATGCTTTAGTTCTGTAAAATTGTTTAGAAACAAGCTCGTGCAGATAGCTTATGATGCAGTTTAAAATTATAAATAGATATCTTTTAGTTGAGCTGGTTAAAATGTTAGTTATACTGCAGGTTTCTTTCTCTGTTTTGCATGCTTGAGTATAATGTCAAGATACTTCTGTGGTCTGTTATTTTGTAAAATTGCTTCCTTTTTAAAGTTTGCTCAAATATTGGGAGCTGCCGGAATGAATACTTTTCACAATACTTTGACTAATTTAGTGTCTAATTTTATTTCAGTGAGGGTTAATGAGAATATTAAACTTTGCTTTACTGTTTCGGCTACCTCATTTCTATAACCCTAGAAAACATTTAGACTAATGTGAGATAATTTAATTTTTTCTATTTCAAGTCATTAGCCCGAGAAGTAGATAAGTTACAGATGCCAGAAGCACATTTGTACTGCAATTTCATTTTTCAGCTTTCAGTGCAACAAAACAGCATCATTATGACCTTTCATATAATGTTAGCCGGCGAAGCTAGCAAGTTTATCCGAGCAACATACCTTTCTGTTTAACAGGTTCATCTCTGATAGGATTTTAAAATATGATAACACTTACCCCAAAAGAAGTTTTGCTGACATGGTGTCACTGTGCTGAAGAGGCTGTTTGATGCCATAGTCCCTCCTTTTTTTTCAGATAGAACTTGTACCCTCTGTTGTAAATTCTGCTTGCAGCCTTAAACTGAAAACACAAACCATACCCAAACCTTGTTTTAGTTTTACAGTATGCCTGCAGTACATAGACTTGATATTTATTTTTTTTCTGTCAAGAAATTATGTAGCTGGTAGCATGGGAAAAGCAAGGAAACAAAACAAAAAAGAGAATGAGCAAATATTGGAAGGACCTACTATTACTGCATAGACTGTGGTTTAGAGAGCACTCACTGACTCTGTTGGTCTCGGTGGCTGGTAGGGACCTGCGGAGATTAACCATTTAAAAACCAGAGACTTCTTGCTGTCCTCCTGGAGAAAGTTTGCACCGCACTTGTGGTTCTGTGGTTGTTTGTGAGGCGAATGAAGCATTCACACAATCCAAAAAAGCAAAAGCTTTCAAACTCCTTTTTTTTGCAAGCACTATTACTGGAGAGACAGAATCATGTGGTTTGTGACCTCACAGTACTCACAGTCAAGTGGGACTGCCTACCACTGTGGCTTCCCCCCCTTGCTCATGCTCTCTCTTTCTTTCTCTCTCTCCCTCTGACAAAAGGCTTGTGGTAAGGCCCTTCCTGGCATCCAGAAGGATATAGCTTTTTAATTTTTGTGACTCATGAGGATTTGGATAGAATACAAATGCTGAAGGAGCCCAAACTCCTGTAAGGTTAAGCGTCTGTGGAGCAGAGCTCTGCAGTTGGGGGCTTTCTTTTCTATCCCCCACCCCTATATTTTTGGTGCCTCCTCCTTTTATTTAGTTCATTATTGTGTCTGTGGAGAAGTGAGCAAAATTGGCTCAAGAGGCGGTGTGTGAAGTCCTGAACAACAGTGATGATTTACAGTAATTTACATCTTTGGACTGTATCACATTCTGGGGTCTGCTTCATATTTGCTGGGTGATTGGAGTCCTGTTTTTCTTTTTCTTGTCTTCTTAAACTCGTGAATCTGTAACTCATTGTAAAAAAGTTTACCTTTTTTAAGGTCTGGTTGCAAACTGCTTGCTGGGCTTGACTGTAAATTGGCTGTCATGAAAGTGTTAGTCTGGGAATTCCTTTACAAATATTAAATCATGTCTGTCTAGTTTATGTATGATCAATACTGGATGCCGGCTCCTACAATAAAGATGAAATATAATTAGTACATTTTGTATTACATTTACCTTTATCTCATGGCTAGTTTGAGTATCTTATAAAAATGAATAGCAAGAATTATAGCATAGTTTATTGGATGGATCTTAGTTTTCTTTATGCCTGTAATAATTTTTTATTTTTCAAGGAAATATACTCATTTTGTATAATCCTTTAAATAGTTTCTTTGGATATTAGTTTTAACAGAGCCTTTGATAGCAAATCTTATACAAATATAAAGTAAAATTCTTATGTTGTAACGTAGATTGTTAAATGTTGTTGATTTTTCTGAGCTCAGAATGGAGTGGGTTAACAGAAGCTGTATTTTTTGTTTATAATAGAAGCTTTGAAATAAATTACAAAATGCTGTGTGTAGTAAGGAATAATGCACACAGAGTATGTGAGTCGTCTCGATTTGCTAATTCTGATTCAGAAGAAAATTGGAAACATCTTTGGGAAACTATCTCCTTTTTTGCCCCTTTGGACATGTATGTATAGAACTCATTTTCTTATTAGGATGATTATATATCATAGGCAGAGAATTTCATATTTATGAATAGAGCTTCCTGTTTTCATCAGTTGAGAGCGATGGGGTATTTTTCAACAAAAATTATCAAGCTGAACAGACCAATTTCTAGGCATTTTTTGGCCAGTTATCCACGCCACTCTGAATTTGCATGTTAGACTTCTTCCTGGTGTGATAGTAACCAGGAGTGGCGTGAAGTAAATGACTGGGAGGGTGGGCGGAGACAGTGAATTACACAACATTATTCAGGGTATATAATGGGGTAGGGCTGGGAAATAGTAAGGAAGATATTAGAGCCAAAATGCCCCTTCGTGTGGTCATCCTAGCCTACTTCAATATCTGCTTTTGGTTTATATTCGGTAAAGATAAATGTACTAATGTGTTCGTAAGCTTCTTAGAAAAAAATAATTTCCCCAAAATACACTGGGAGGACATTGAAATGGCTTTAATCCTTTATTATTCAAATGTCTAGAACTTTTCCATAATAAACTTTTAGTGATAAAAGAAATACATTTTAGTGTTTTATTCAAAATACAGATTTGTCGTGCCTCATCATGTATGTAAACAGATTTTACATTGAAAACTAAGAGATTTCATTTATCGTGCAGTTATTCGTGCAAAAAGAGAAAAGTCATTCATTGATTCTCTTTCTTAAATAAGGCGTGCAGTGGGATCCGTAGCTATAATTAATATCTAAAGTAAGTTAAAGGACAACTTTGTCCATATAATTTGTGGAATTTTCAAGCATAATTCCATATGCTCATGCAATAGCACAGAATTAGGCAATTGAGAAAAATGTAGTAGTCTGATAAGTATAAACGTTTTTTTCTTTTCAGATTTTTTCCAGTTATGATTCCGTGACATCTTGTAACCCCAACTTTTTGCTAAATGTTTTCTCCCTTAAAATATTTTTTTAAATTAAGTGTACTATGACCCTCTAAATTAACTGTGTATGTATTTGAATAATTTCTAACATCTATGTGTCTCTTAACTGCTTGTTCTCTTTTGCAGGTAACCCTTCTGCACATAATTTTTAGGTCAGAGTAAAGCACTCTTACTGCTTAATAGCTTAGTAGATATTGTTGACTATGACCTTTCTGCTCTGGGTGAGGCCCATCTCATTCTGACTGGAGAACATATGAGGTCATGAGCTTTAAAGTTTGTATATTCATTATCTGCATACACAAAAACACATACATATATTTTTTTTCTTTTTCTAAATTGAAAATCTATCCTCTTTGGAGTAAATATTACTTTGGGGTAAAAATTTAAAAACAATAGTGATAACGGGTACACATTTGATAATTGACAGTTTGTTTCATTAGAAATAGCTTACCACATATGATGAAGAGGGACTGACTCAGCAGAGTCATTGCAGATAAAGCCCTTGATTATGCTTCACATCAGAAATGAAAGCCACAGGGTTTTTTTTTGTTGTTGTCTGGTTTTTAAAGACCCTCAAAACTTCATTTTTTCGGGGGATATATGAGTATTTGTTATGTTGAAGTAAGTAATGAATTTAACTCTGCTGTATAAATTATGTATTATAATGCCATGGAAATTATAGCTTTGAACTTGAAAACAGTTTCACAAAAGTAATTTTGCTTCCCATTACCTTATATTTAATAAGTTTGTCAACATTGGTTGAACTTTTTATATTGTATATTGTTAGATGATATAACACTGTAATGTTTTAAATACTACATATAGCTTCATTGTTACCTTTTGAATCATTTTTAAAATTTTCTGAATTAATGATCCTTTTATAATACAATCATTTTATCACTATCAGTCTTGTGCCCATTTCTATGTTTTTTTTAAATTGTTTTAAACTTCTCTTTGTTGCTACTCTATTTTTTCTTTTAGTTGAGAACAGTAGAAGCAGCAAAATAGGTTTGATGTAGGAGTTGTATAAATTGTAGAAATCCTATTTTGGCTTAAAATGTTCTCATTGATTACGAGGTTTTAGCAGGGAATTTTCTTATTGTTTCAGCATGGTATGTGGCAATTTTTTTGACAGTTTTTTTTGGATTTAATGTATAGCTATTGAGACATATATAGAATTTATTGGATCTTATATTGATGCTTTGAAAAATGTTTATATTAGTAAAATACATATAATTTTATTAATATTTTGATTATGAGAGATTTAATTCTACTTATTTTAATGGAATATATATCCATGTTAACTGCACACATATGTGCAGTTGTATGTATGTGCAAGGTATTATTTTGTGGTACTTTAAAACATTTATGTGGTGTGTGTATATATATGTATTGTATAAAATGTGATATTTTTTTGTAATGGGAGTACTGTTTGTTTTCCTCTGCAGTGTCTTTCAGTTTTGTGAAAACCCAAAACACTGCCATATCCATGATTGTTTGAACAACTTCATTTGGTTGGTATAAGCAGCTTTCTGGCTGACCGTGAGATGATGTGGAAATTGGATGCCAAAAGAGAAAGTAGTTAACTTCTGTCTCTCTCTCTCTCCCCTTCTCTTTCCCTTTCCACTCCTCCCACTTTCTTCCCTTTCTCCTCCAGGCTTTTTTGGTTTCTCTTTCTCTGTTTTGACATTTCTGTAAAATCTCAGAGTAGATTCTTAAGGTCCTTGTAGGCGATATTGACATTAATCTTCACTAATGAATATGTAGGAGGTCTGCAGCTTCTAACATTCAAGGCGAATTATCGTTATAGCTTGATATAGTACACCTCATTTGTTAGGTGGTATTGGCATCTGATTACAGAGATTTTCTTTCTTTTAACAATTTTAAGTCCTTCCTCAGTGTTAATTTACTTTAACATTATTTCACACGAATTTAGGACTTTAATTGTGAGGATTACTTTTTTCTCCCTTGGACAGTTTTTCAAAGTACATAGTGATCCATACTTGTTTAATGTTACTGTATAAATCATGTTTCTTATAATTATTAAAACAATTCATCTTCTATTGCTGTCACTTTTCTAAGGAGAAAAAAAGGCGAGAACTTGCAGAAAATATGGGAAACATGCTCATATGACAGCTGAGGATGTGGCTAGGGTAAAGCAGGAAACTCCTACCCACAATGCAATGTTACATATACTACCACTTAATAAAATTTATATCAAACATGCTACTGACAAAACCAAAGAAAAATAATATCCCTGCGATACTAGTTAACGTACTAAATATATCTAGGGAAAAGTGAAACTAATCTTTTTGGAACCTTTGTACTTAGAGAATGTAGTAAATGAAACTAGGGCATCATAGCACATTGGAGCCTTTGTGCTATGGGTCTTGCTTGTAGGTGAAACCCTCCTATAATGTGAACTTTTTGGATATTCACTTTCCTGGAAAAGGCACAAAAGGGCACCTTTTTTTCTTTTTTGATTGAATCGTTGCAGTATTATACAAGGTTCGAGAACATCGTCATCTAGTAAGAAAAGTAAATTATGAGATGTTCATCATATTTGTATAAACTCTTTACCCAGCAAGGTATATTTCTTTGCATTTTAAGTTGGTTTTTATTGCCAGATTTGACATGGGATTCTAAGTGTTCATTGGAGGCAGTTTTCTTTCCAAAGTAATTGTTTTTCTTGCTATTTATTTATCGTAACCTACCTATAGCTTACCTGGCCAGTCTATATGCTTTACTAAAGGGAGGTTAGTCTGAAGCAGAAAAACTTCTTCTATAATGTCATTGAAAAAGATACGAAGATATCTTCTGTAAAAGAAAAACAGGTTTTAATATCCTTAGAGTTTCTGTTTTAAGTCTTAATTTCTTATGCTCTTAACTGTCAGACTTTAGTAATCTGGATGAATTTAGTACATTAGTAATTTAGATGAATTTTGAGATTTTATAAGGGAGATTTTCAAATATTTAAATAAGGGAAGATGAGAGAGGTTTCAAATTGGTAAATAATGTATAGAGATTGTGTGAGATAAAGAACAGAAGAGACTATGAAGTTAGTGTTAGTTTTGAAAGATTCTTAGTATTCCCAGTTACGTAAATGCTGCTGTTTCAGACCTGCCATGGTATTTGTCATCTCACCATTTAAACGTTAGTATTTTGTCTGTCTGTCTGTATCTTTGTTAAGGATGGGTTGCTTAATTGTTTGAAGTGTTTTCTCCTGTAGAGACTGCTTATCAATAACAGCTGTAGTGCTGTGGCTTTTCTCCATGGACTCATGGTGGTCTTTGGAACCACGTTCTTCAGCTTTGACAGGTGAGACAGAGGCTCTCCAGTGCCACTGCATTCGGATGAATCTAGCTGTGGTTGGAGAAAGTGCATCTTGCCAAAGTATATGGGTGAGACCACACACAGCCTTTAAAATAGTTATTGTAGGCTTATTTTTAGGGATACATGTCTTGACAGTTCTTTTATTTGTATGCCAATTTCATCGCTGTGTATAGATTTTTCATTGGTTTCTGTAAAGGGAGTTGCAGATTTAGGTCTCTCTATTTGTTAAGTCTTGTGTATAATTTACACTGGAAAATACTTTGAGTTCAGCCATAATTAACAATGCAGAGAATATATTGAAAATGAATCACTAGAATACTGATCTTTTTGTTTTTATAAATTTGATGGTATTCCCCTTGGAAATCTCAATTTCCCAGTCAGTTTAGTAGTCAAAAATTGCTTCAATTTGTACTTTAAGATTAAATAAATTATGAAAGAATTTGAAAATATTTATAAACTTGACTTGTATTCATAATAAGAAAAAACTTGTGGTCCGTGCTATTCAGGAGTACGTATTTCTATAATATTGGTATAATAAAGCATTGTTCAAAATACAAGTTCTGTGCTTAAATAAAAGCTTGCAAACTTTGAAACAAATTGCCAAAGAAGTCAGTTTCTTAGTGCATAGGCATAATATGCAAGCTATTCAGTCTTTTTATGGGATGATTAAAACTTTATTTAACTTGGTGAACTCTAAAAATTCACCATATGTTTTTTAAAAAAGCATGTTTTGTCTTCTAAAACTGGCTTTTTCAGTGACCGGTAAAGAGCATGTTTTAGGCTTTTATAAAATATTGCTTCTTTTTATAAGATGATACAGTATTTGGATAGTTAGTTATTCATGATTTCCTATTATTCGTGATAGTGGTATTAAAACGTAATTTCTTAAGTCCTGGCATGTCTTGGTGACAAGACTTTTCACTTGATCAGTGGATGTTGGCTACGTATATATTTATAAAAAATATAATCAACTATGATAAGACTGTGGTTTCATTCTAAATATTTTCATAGTGAAAACAGAATCTACTGAGATAATTGGAAATTCAGTTTCCTTCCCATCATTATCCCAATACCTTTTCATTTCTAATGGTTCTGGCAGGAAAGGTCTGGGGAAGTTGTGTTCCTACAGCTTTTCTAGAGAACAAGTTTTTGGAAAGAAGAGAGAAGATAGTATACCCCAAAAGACTATTTAAAGAAAAATTTGGTCCTTGTCACTCAGAAACTGGTCATGTATGTGAACCTTGATTGGATGCTAGATTTTAAAAAAAGCTTTGTAAGTCATATTTAGGATATTTGAGGAAACTGGAATGTGACTTGATATTGATGATACCATGGAATGTTAATTAAGCATGATCATGCTGTGCACATTCAAAGGAAAATATCTTTACTCTTAACAAGGTACGTGATGAGTTATTTTCATGAAGTCAGTACTATACTTAATCAAATTCATACAGAAAACAGATGTGGCAAAATGTTAACAATTGGTGAGTCCAGGTGAAGGACTTTTTTTTTTTTTTTTTGCTGTTTATTTTAGGCTTCCCGGATGGCTCAGTGGGTAAAAAATCTGCCTGCCAATGCAAGAGACTCGAGTTTGCTCCCTGGTTTGGGAAGAGCCTCTGGAGGAGAAAATGGCAACCCACTCCAGTATTCTTGCCTGAAAAATCCCACGGATAAAGGAGTCTAGTGGGCTACAGTCCAAAGAGTTGCAAAGAGTCAGACACAACTGAGCACAAATTTACTCTTTTTCATCTTAAACAATAACTTCTGAAAGGTGAAACATTTTATAGGAAAAGTATATGGGGATTTGATTTCAAATTGAAATCAGATAGATGGGGAAAATTAATTTATTTGTATAATAGTAAGTTTTTTTTTTTAATGAATATGGATAGCTTGGGGTATATATAGCAATTTTAGGTTTTAGTTTATAGTTTTGTTTTTACTTTGGAATTCTGTTCATATTAAATAATTTTCACAAATTTATATGTGGCAAATGTAAATTGGAAATGGTAAATTATTTTTGAAAATCAGTTCAGTTCAGTAGCTTAGTCATATCTGACTCTCTGCAATCCAAGGACCGCAGCACGCCAGACTTCCCTGTCCATCACAAACTCCTGGAGCTTACTCAGACTCATGTCCATCGAGTCAGTGATGTCATCCAGCCATCTCATCCTCTGTCGTCTCCTTTTCCTCCCACCTTCAGTCTTTCCCAGCATCAGGGTCTTTTCCAGTGAGTCAGTTCTTCGCATCAGGTGGCCAAAATATTGGAGTT
>NW_011495047.1:6278248-6281712 GCF_000754665.1 Bison bison bison
TCCAATACCACAGTTCAAAAGCATCAGTTCTTCAGCACTCAGCTTTCTTTATAGTCCAACTCTCACATCCATACATGATTATTGGAAAAATCATAGCTTTGATTAGATGGACTTTTGTTGGTAATGTCTCTCCTTTTTAATATACGGTCTAGGTTTGTCATAGCTTTTCTTCCAAGGAGCAAGTGTCTTTTCATTTCATGGCTGCAGTCACCATCTGCAGTGATTTTGGAGCCCCCCAAAATAAAGTCTTTCTCTTTTTCAATTATTTCCTCATCTGTTTGCCATGAAGTGATGGGACCGGATGCCATGATCTTCGTTTTCTGAATGTTGAGCTTTAAGCCAACTTTTTCACTCTCCTGTTTCACCTTCATCAAGAGGCTCTTTAGTTCTTCTTCGCTTTCTGCCATAAGGGTGGTGTCATCTGCATATCTGAGGTTATTGATATTTCTCCCTGCAATCTTGATTCCAGTTTGTGCTTCATCCAGCCTAGCATTTTGCATGATATACTCTTCAGATAAGTTAAATTTGAAAATAGCCAACTAAAAAATTACACTTTTGTATTATAGTAACTCAAGTCTGGAGAAGGCAATGGCACCCCACTCCAGTACTCTTGCCTGGAGAATCCCATGGATGGAGGAGCCTGGTGGGCTGCGGTCCATGGGATCGCTAGGAGTTGGATATGACTGAGCGACTTCACTTTCGCTTTTCACTTTCATGCATTGGAGAAGGAAATAGCAATCTACTCCAGTGTTCTTGCCTGGAGAATCCCAGGGACGGGGGAGCCTGGTGGGCTGCCATCTGTGGGGTCACACAGAATCTGACATGACTGAAGTGACTTGGCAGTTGGCAGTAACTCAAGTCTAGACCAATAAACTAGAGGTTTTTGAGCCTTAAAATAAACATGTTGTTACTATGTCATTGTTTATTAATTGGATGCTTCTAAACTATGTAAAATGCCTTTAAAAGTAATGATAATAGTCCTGTGACTTTTATCCACAGATTTATTTTCTTTTCAGATTGTTCTGGATTTAATGCCCAAGCATAAAATATTTAAAAAATCTTGTTAGAGATTATGAACTATTTTCTCTTTTTCATTTATATTTGAATTTAAATCTGAGTAAAGGAATAATTAATTTTGATATTACTTGATCTCTAAAACATTCATTTTACCCATCACTGTATATAATGTCCAAAGTAAACTAGTTTTCTGAGGATTCATCTACATTAGCTAGACTGACTATTGGGTGATGATGATGATTACAACAAATGAGCAGGAAAAGGACCCATTATTTGTTTTTCATTGGTAAAGACCAGTTGAACCCATATTTTGATCTGAACTTGATAGTGTATCAAATTAATAGTGTATTAATACTTTAAAACACATGTGTTAATACTTAGTATATAAATACTTAAAATATGTGTTAATACTTTAAAATAAATGAAGTATATATAAAATGAGTGTCTTTTTTTTTTTTTTAAGTATTTATTTTTGTTTATTTATTTGGATGCCCCAGGTCTTAATTGTGGCATGTGGGATCTAGTTCCCTGGCCAGGGATCAAACCTTGCCCCCTTGCATTGGGAGCATGGAGTCTTAGCCACTGGACCACCAAGGAAGTCCCAAGATGATATAGTTTTAAGGAAAAGTTTACAGTTCATATTCTTAAACACCTTATTTTAGCCATGATTATTTTAAGCAATTCCAGTTATTACATACCTAACTAAGGATCAGACAGTTGAAAAATTAGTACTATATAAATCTCATAAAATTTTATTGTAAAGGAGCAGTCTCCCTCCCTTTTTTCTCCTCTGTAAGCTCTTGGTCTTTGCCTATTTATCCTCATTTATTATAAAGTTCTAACATGATTGTTTTTACACTACTCCCCTTTCTCCAATATTTAATTATAAGACAGACACATAAATCATGGCAAGTCATGAGACTAGCCTGTCTGGGAGGTAAACAGAAGCCTCAAAAAGCATCCTCCAAGGTCATTTAAATGGATTCAAACTCCCTTATCTACTTTAATAGTTTTTAAAAGGTGTCATTGTTTTGAAAGTAGTTAAACAGGAGGAACAGTTTATTAACCTTACTTTGTTTTAAAAGTTAAAGAAATATTTAGAGAAGATTTTTATCCAAAATTCGTAACAGTTTTGGCATTTAAAGTTATAATGTTCATTAATAGGAAGATTAACTTTTGAGGAATAAAACCTGACCTAAAATTTAATGATCATATACAGATTTATTTATTATGTTTTGCTTTCTCTTTGTACAATTTTAAATTTCTGGAGTTCTTGTCCTTTTAGCTATCAACTCATATTTTTTAAAATATTAGAACTCCTAAAGGTTGCATGTTTCTGGAAGAGCATAGAGATTATTCCATGTAATTGGTATATATGACAGCATTGATCTGTATTTACTGCATGAAATCTTTATAAAGCTTAACACTGGAAATGTGAGAAAGAACCACTTAAAAACTTGATAGGTTTTATTTTTTAGAGCCATTTTTATTTTTACTGAAATTTGAGCAGAAGGTATAGAGTTCCTAATATCCTTCCATCAGCCCTCAATTTCCATTGCTAATATTCAGTTCAGTTCAGTCGCTCAGTCGTGTCCGACTCTTTGCGACCCCATGAATTGCGGCACGCCAGGCCTCCCTGTCCATCACCAACTCCCGGAGTCCACCCAAACCCATGTCCATTGTGTCAATGATGCCATCCAACCATCTCGTCCTCTGTCATCCCCTTCTCCTCCTGCCCTCAATCTTTCCCAGCATCAGGGTCTTTTCAGATGAGTCAGCTCTTTGCATCTGGTGGCCAAAGTATTGGAGTTTCACGGGGCCTTGTGTTTGTTACAGTTGATGAACCGGTGTTGATACGTTATCTCCTGAAGTCAGTAGTTTATATTAGGCATCACTCTTTATATTGTGCAGTTCTGAGGCTTGATCCAATGTCTCATGTTATGTATCCATTATTATAGTATGGTACAGAATATTTTTTCTAGAAATTGCCACAAAATTTTGGTTAAATATGCATAACAAAATTTAACGTCTTAACTATTTTAGCAACTGGTGTTTTATTCTCTCTATAGGGCTTTTTCAGAATGTCGTAAAGTTGGAATCATACAAAATTAAGCCTTTTCAGGCTGAATTAGCAGTGTTCATTTTAGCTTCTTCTGTGTTTTTTTTGTGACTTCAAAGCTGACTTCTTTTTACTTCTGAAAAATATTTCATTGTATGGACATACCACAGTTTATCAATTTACGTACTGAAGGAAATGTTGGCTCCTTCCAGTTTCTGGCAGTTACGAATAAAGCTGCTATAAATGTGAGTGCTGGGTTTTTATGGATGTAAGTTTCAAATCATTGGAGTAAATACTTAGGAACGCAGTTTCTAGATTGTCTGCTGGATCATATTTAACTTTGTAGGAAACTGACAAATGGTCATCCAGAGTGGCTGTATCACTTTGT
>NW_011495047.1:6281812-6311320 GCF_000754665.1 Bison bison bison
AGTAGTAAAGGTAGTAGCTTCCGTTGCTCCCTGCTTGTCAGCTGTTGCTGTTCACAGTGTTTTAGATTTTAGCTCCTCTGCTAGGTGTGTAGTGATACCTCATCAGTGTTTTAATTTGTAATTCCTTAATGGCAAATGGTGTTAAGCAACTTTTCATGTGCTTATTTGCCATTTATATCTCTTAGGGAGGTATCTGTTCAGATCTTTCCCCAATTTTAAATTAAAAATTTTTAAATTGATTTAAGAGTTTTTTGTATATACCACATTTTGTTTATACATTCATTTGTTGATGGACACTTGAATTATCTCTACCTTTAGGTCATCGTGAATAATGCTGTAATTGAACATTCTATACCTTCATGTTCTTTCCTTGGTTTATTGCATTAGCTAGAACTTCTCATGTGATGCTGAATAGGAGTGATGAAAGGTAATATCATTGCCTTGTTACTGATCTTAGGGAGGAAAGCTTAGTTTCTCACCATCAAGTATGACATTAGCTGTGGAATATTTTGCATATATTTGTTATGAAGTTGAAGAACTTTAATTTGCTGAGAATTTTTATCATTAATAGGTGTTGAATTTTGTGAAATTTTATCTATCTATAGGAGCATATGGTCTTTAGTCTTTTGGTATGATGGATTAGATATGTTGATTCTCAAATAATTCCCATTTGGTTGTGGTGAATACTTCTTTTTATACATTATTGAATTTTATGGAGGTTTTTTTTTTTCATTTATATTCACGGAAGATGTTGTTATGTATTTTTCCTTACTTATAATGTCTTTGGTAATAGAGAATGGTGATCTCATAGAATGAGTTAGGAAGTATTCCCTCTGGATCAGATTGTAGAGAATTGCAGGTAATTTCTTCCTTAAATTTGCTAGAATTCACCAGTGCAACCATGTGGGTCTGGCTCTTTCTGTTTTGGAAAATTATTAATTACTCATTCAATTTTTAAAATAGATATTGTCCTATTCAGATGATCTATTTGTCATTGTGTAAGTTTTGGTAACCTATGTCTTTCAAGGAATTGATAGTAGTCTAAGATGAGAATTCTTTGCAGGTGACTGAGGGCATGCTTTTATATAAAAAAATTTAAGGAAGAGAATAAGGTAACAAGAAGCCACCACTGTAGAAGAAATGAAGAGTGCTTTTTCTGATTTGTTTTTGTTGTTCAGTTGTGAAGTTGTGTCTGACTCTTTGCATCCCTGTTGACTGTAGCACGCCAGGCTCGGCTGTCCTTCACTAACTCCTGGAGTTTGCTCAGATTCGTGTCCATTGAGTTGGTGATACTGCCTAACCATCTCATCCTGTACCACTCGCTTCTCCTTTTGCCTTCAGTCTTTCCCAGCATCAGGGTCTTTCCAATGAATCAGCTCTTTGCATTAGGTAGTCCAAGTATTGGAGATGCAGCTTCAACATCAGTCCTTCAATGAATATCCAGGGTTGATTTCCTTTAGTATTGACTGATTTGATCTCCTTGCAGTCCAAGGGCCTCTTAAAAGTCTTCTCCAGCAGCACAGTTCAAAAGCATCAGTTCTTTAGCAGTCAGCCTTCTTTATGGTCCGACTCTCACATCTGTACCTGACTACTGAAAAAACATAGTTTTGAGTATATGGACCTTTGTTTGCAAAGTGATGTCTCTGCTTTTTAATACGTTATCTAGTTTTGTCATAGCTTTCCTTCCAGGGAACAAGCATCTTAATTTCATGGCTGTAGTCACTGTCTGCACTGATTTTGGAGCCCAAGGAAAAAAAAAAATCTGTCATTGCTTCCACTTTTTCCCCTTCTATTTGACATGAAGTGATGGGACTGGATGCCATGATCTTAGCTTTTTGAATGTTGAGTTTTAAGTCAGCGTTTCACTCTCATCTTTCACCCACATCAAGAGGCTGTTTAGTTCCTCTTCACTTTCTGCCATTAGAGTGGTATCATCTGCATGTCTGAGGTTGTTGATGTTTCCCTCGGCAATCTTCATTCCAGCTTGTGATTCATCCAGCCCAGCATTTTACAGGATGTACTCTGAATTTAAGTGAAATAAACAAGGTGACCGTATACAGCGTTGTTGTAGTTCTTTCCCAATTTTCAACCAGTCATTTGTTCCATGTCCAGTTCTAAGTGTTGCTTCTTTACCTGCATGCAGGTTTCCCCAAGAGACCGGTCAGGTGGTCTGGTACTCCTGTCTCTAAGAATTTTCCACAGTATGTTGTGATCCACACGGTCTTAGGTTTTAGCAGAAGTAGATGTTTTTCTGGAATTCTGTTGCTTTCTGCATGATCCAGTGAATGTTGTTCTTTTCCTTTCTTTTCTTTGATTGTGGCCAGCCTTGTGGTTGTGAACCACAGTGTTCTTTAAAATTGAACTAACACTCATCCTAAGATTGTAAGGATCATTTAAATAACTTGGCAGATAAAATATTTGGCATATTACAGAGTATCATACATTTATCTTTACTTTTTATGTTGTGATGTGCAGTTCAAACTGAAATTGGATTCAAATCATGGGTATGTTTCTTAGTTTTTACAAGACGTGTATAGAAAGGGAATCATAAAACTAGATTATGATCAACCATTGGGAAAACTAATTGAGGCCTACAGTATTAAGTTTTTGGTTGTCCCTTTTTACTTTTAAAATATACTATTCTTGATAACAGTTTCTGTATAAGATGGCTGAGAATCTATTTCATTTTCAGTGCCTATTTGTTGGCTGAAGGGCTGCATTCACTAAAATTTGCCATTGGTAGGCTTCGTTGTAAATCATGTTTATATTAATTTAGAAAAATGGCAGAATGTTGCATAATATGAAGAACATAGGCACTTGTAATTCTTTTTCCTAGAGATAAAATTTTAAATCAGTCTTTTTTCTTTTTGTATGTATTTGATACATACGTATGTATATATATGTGATGCTTTAATTTAATTTTTAAGTTAACATTGTGGTATGTTTTCTAAATATAATAAATCTCTGTAATACCATTTTAGTTGCTACATAGTATTCCTTCTTGTAGGTGTTATAGCATTTTCATATGGTTGAAGTATTATTTTTCTAGTTTGTATATTTAACACCTTTTTTTTTTGGTGTTTGGGATCTTCAATTATTTTAAGGTTTCTTTTATTTCAGGGGCTACCTGTTTTAGAACCTGTTACTGCTTTTGTTTTAAATAGTCACCAGTTTAATATCATTACTTTGTATAATTCAGTGAAGCATCTTTATTATTTTGATGCTTTTAAAACTGGAAACTTCTGTGGTTTTTATGGCTTTTTACCGGGGATAATCAAAAGCCATAAGATTAAAATGAACCATATTTTGGAAGCATCATTTTTAAGTTTGAGTAAGTAACTTTAAAAATATAATTATAATGTGGATGTGTTATGAGATCAAGGTAAAGTTAGGAAATTTAAATACAGAACTGGAGATTTCAAAAAATTTTGATAAATTCTGACATTTTGGTAGGGAGTTTTGAGAAATAAATTGGTTTAGTTTGCAATATATAAGATTTTCAAAATTTATCATTTAGTTCATAAAATAATGAGTATGCTGTTAATCTTCAGTCATGTATTTTTCTCATTTGAGCAGACCAAGTAGCTGTGTGTGTTTTACTATGTATTGTTTTGGACTTTTGAGTTATTTGTCATTAAGAATTAGATTGCTGCTGCTGCTGCTAAGTCGCTTCAGTTGTGTCCGACTCTGTGCGACCCCATAGACGGCAGCCCACCAGGCTCCCCCGTCCCTGGGATTCTCCAGGCAAGAACACTGGAGTGGGTTGCCATCTCCTTCTCCAATGCATGAAAGTGAAAAGTGAAAGTGAAGTAGCTCAGTCGTGTCCAACTCTTAGCGACCTCATGGACTGCAGCTTACCAAGCTCCTCCATCCATGGAATTTTCTAGGCAAGAGTACTGGAGTGGGGTGCCATTGCCTTCTCCGAAGAATTAGATTACATTTTAATAAATATTCTTTAGATATGTTAGGCATATCTTGTAAGATTTGTTTCTGGTTTTTGTAAATGATTTGATATTTTACAGATAGATCAAGTCACAGATGTGTGGAAATTAACTGTGAAACATCTTTAATTCTTCTCTTCAATCCATTTTTCCTTCATTTAAGTAACTAAAATTAAATAAAGAATTTTAGTTTTTCCTGATTATGAAACTTACACATGTACTTTGTTGAAGTGTAGAAAACAAAATTTTTCATTGGCACCATCATTCTTCCAGTCATTCAGTTTGCTGTTTTGTCTTTGACTCTGTTTTTTTAATCCTTATCCCTTGTTTTTCTGTATCCTTTCTTTTCCTTCCAGTTTTCCAACTTGGTTTAGACTCAGAACTTCCCTACTTTGGTCTTATGAATTATGACCTCATTCCTCTGTCTCTAAATTTATGCACTCTAGTACTTTTAAACTTTTATTACTACAGACCGCTTATATACTTATATATAGTTAGGTTACATGCTTGTTCTAGGTAACAGTACTAAACATTATATCCTGAAGTTGTTTCTTGCTGTCTGTGTTTCCTTTTATTTCATTGGCTTCCTTGTCTCCACTTTCTGAAGTCCTGGTCATCCTTCAAGTTTTCATAAACCCTACCTTTTTGTAAACTGTTGAGTGAATTTCGGAATGAGAGCCGCATGAGGCTATAGAAACCTAACCGCTCTGGACTTTGTCAAAACTGTGTTCTAGCTCCAGCTCTGCTGATGATCAACTCTGTGATTCAACCTCTGGAATTTTCTGCTGCTTCATCTCTACAGTGGGCATAATCATTTTATGAATATTGTGAAAATTAAATTAGATAATATTTCTAAAGTGCCTAATACAAGGAACTGGTTAAGTAAATTGTGCTGTGTCACTCGTTCAGTATGTATGGGATGTCTGGATGTGCTGGGTCTTCTCTAGGTGACGAGCTACACAGGGAAGTAGATGTTGAAATTTTAAAATTATATGTATCATTAATAATTTAAGTGAGAGAGGTTATGAAGGTGATAGAAAGTAGGACTGTCTTTTATATTTTCAGTAATAAAAGCAAAAGTACCTGTGCTTGAACAGCAAAAAGGCCTGTTCCTACTGCAGCTAAAGAGACTCTATATAGAATGTTTATGAACGAATCTTTAGATTTTTTTAAACCAGGGTAGCTTTAGGATTGGAGAAGGCAATGGCACCCCACTCCAGTACCCTTGCCTGGAAAATCCCATGGATGGAGGAGCCTGGTAGGCTGCATTCCATGGGGTCACTAAGAATCTGACACGACCAAGCGACTTCACTTTCACTTTTCACTTTCATGCATTGGAGAAGGAGATGGCAACCCACTCCAGTGTTCTTGCCTGGAGAATCCCAGGGACGGGGGAGCCTGGTGGGCTGCCGTCTATGGGGTCGCACAGAGTCGGACACGACTGAAGCGACTTAGTAGAAGCAGCAGCTTTAGGATGGTGTGATTTAGGTTGATAAACCTCAACCTCACTGTTTTCATCTATAAGATAGGGTTAAGAGTACTTCCTCTCAGTTCAGTTCAGTTGCTCAGTCGTGTCTGACTCTTTGCGATCCCACGGACTGCAGCATGCCAGGCTTCCCTGTCCATCAACTCCCGGAGCTTGCTCAAACTCATGTCCATCAAGTTGTTGATGCCATTCAACCATCTCATCCTCTGTCGTTCCCTTCTCCTCCTGGCCTCAATCTTAAGAATGTGAATAGATTATGTAAGCCAGTTAGCACAGGGCCACAGTGCTCTTGTAGGTCCTCAATAGTAACACCACAAGAGATAAAGAAATGGAAGTACATGAATGCTAAGTGACGAATCCACAGTTTTGCAGTTAGGAGTTGGTAATGGCAGCAAAAGCAGCTGCCATTGTCACCTACCTCTCTCACTGCCTTCTTTGAGTTTGTGGTTTCTGGTATCACCAAAGTTTTATCCATGTTGTTTTTACTGCAGATGTTTGTTACATGGAAGAATAGGCAAGGGGAGAGAATCATAGTGAATTTTCCTTGGCAGTTGAGAGGAATTGGCCTATCAGTAATACTTGCTGATCCTCAAGAGTCTAGAGAGTCTGGTGAAATACTGTATATCCAGAATTACTATTAGATTGCTGAAAGGTCATAAGATTGATAATCTAATTGTGGTTTAGATTGACTTCTAAGAGAACAAGTAATATTTTGAGAACTCTTTGTTCTACTTGGTGATACCATTGATATAAGGAAAGCTGTATTATCTTTGAATTCTGAAGGGTATCATTTACATTTTTTTTCTATCACTTAATAACTATGACTTTGGATAAACCACATAACCTCTGAGCTGCTATCTGAAATCATTAAAAGTGATGATAATGCATCATGAAAGATTATTGTAAGGCTAAAATGAGATTAAGTTTAATACCCCCTAACATAATGCTTAGCTCGTAGTAGATGTGACATTCATTCATTATATCATTGCTTTGTCAGCTGTGAAGCTTCTCATTTTATCTTCCTTTTGCAAATGAGGATGCAGAAGCCCAGAATTGACCCAGCTCATACAGCCAATAGGTAGTGGGTCTAGGATTGGAACCCAGATCCATCCACCTTCTTTGCTAACTAGAATTCTGTATAATGTTTTAGGTGGAATTTAGACCAGAAAGCGTTTCTGATATCTCTCATAGATTTTATCTTCTGAAGGCCAGTCTTTGCCGTTTCTCTCTTTTGCTGGCAGTGTAGAGGTTAAATAAGACTTTTTGGGGAAGTCTGTGGGACTGAATGCTGGGTACTTCACTTTCCTGACCTTCTAGTTCCTCATTTGTCAACTGGGAGTAGCATGGCATCTTTCTCAGTGGATTTTGTGATATCATACTGTGGGGTGGTTTAGGATGTAGAATAAGCCCTCAGTTAGTGTTAGCCACTGTTAAGATTTGACATTAGAATCAGTAGTATGCAGAGAGTTTGGAATTGGATAGACTTGAAGTCTGGTATAATTCTTCATACTTTTCAGCTTTGAATGAATTAAGTTTTTGGAAACTTAGTTTTTTGCTTATCCTTATCTTTCAAAAGAGAGAAGACCTACCGCAGTATTTTTGTTGATGTTTATTGGATAATTTTATTTAAAACAGCAGCTAAGAGAATACATGGAAAATAAATGTGAGCCTTTTCTCTCATTCTGCTTCCCACTCCTGCCTTTTTATGAAATCTTCAGCGTCCTGTCCTTGTCTAGAATTGGTTCTGTTGGTTCTAGGATGTTGCAGTTCAGGACTGCCTACACTGCTGTAGATGTAGTACAGTCTGTGCCTGGTGGACAGTCTGTCTCACTCCTTCTGGGCTAGTTACAGGTCATATTAGCTCAGTCATTGTCTTCCTTTTTATCTACAATTGAAAACAAGAGTCCTTCTTACTTCCCAAATAATTTTAAAATTGAGATAGAATTTGTCCAAAGAAAGACAATTGTATTTTAATATTTAAGTAAGAAATTGTTACTGTTAAAAATTCATACTTCAGTCTTGGTGCTGGTGTTAACAACTGACTTGTATAGTTTTTCTTTAAAAATTTTCAGCAAGCATATTTAGTTATTATATCCCCCTCAGCAGTCAGACTCACCACACATAACACAATTTGGGTATTACTGATGGATATTTTCTCAAAGTTACCTCTTCTTTTGGAACTAAAGATAAGGTAATTATATGCATAAGGTAAGTATGCATAAATATTTTCTAAGATTTCTATGTTAATATATTATCTGACTTCTCAATAAATTTTCCTTTGGATATAATACCATTAATGATTAGATGGGCTTCCTGGGTGGTGCTAGTGGTAAAGAACCTACCTGCCAGTCGGAAGCAGATGTAAGAGATGCAGTTTGATCTCTGGTTGGAAAGATCCCCTGGAGGAGGGCATGGCAACCCACTCCAGTATTCTTGCCTGGAGAATCCCATGGACAGAGGAGCCTGGTGGGCTACATCTACGGGGTCACAGGGAATCAGACATGACTGAAGCGACTTAGCATGCACACAATGATTAGGTAGTATTTCATAGATTACATTCTTAGAATGTACATAGTCATCATAAAAGCAAAATATTACATTTGGTGAGATCCTCCATGTTCACCCCCTCAGACTTAAGTGACTCAAGTCCCTTTGTGTATGTAATTCCCAGAGCCAGGACCAGATCTCAGATTTTAGTTTATATTTTCATGAAAGCTGCGTTATTTATTTATATCCTTCATTGTTCCAAAAAGAACTTTAAATGACTTTTAAAAGTGGAAACAGCCTTGCAAGATAGAATACATTAAGAATGAGTAATAAAATGAGGCAAAAGGAATATAAAGTAGGAAAAGAGGATGGGGTTTGGGAGTTAGGTTTGTATGTGAAATGCATACAAAACATAGAAGTTTAGCCCTTGTTACAGTTTGAACCATCAGTAAACCTGAGAACCTCTCGCATAGGACTAGAAAACTGAGCACAAATGGGTATTGTTACTTTCAGATCTCAGGGATGATTCCTAAAAGGTATATAGGTTTCAGGCCTTGGTGGCTGGTTGAGTAGTGACTCGCACCTTGAGGTTAAGGTGAAATACATTTGACATCATATCATGAAGGTTGAGGAGCAGAGGTTAGATGTGCCAGATAAGGGAGGTGAGCTTAGGAATGACCTGATGGCAGCACAGGGATTTTCTTTAGAAAATAGTATTACATAAATTCTAGTAGGAAACAAGTACTTGAGGCCCCGCAATTTTGTATAATAAATGTATGACCATTGTAATATTAACCTGGAAACTTTTTAAGGCAGATGTAACAGTCTTTCTCAGCCATAAAAAGATAAAATTATAGGAAAGCTTTGTGCAGCATATCTAACTCTGAATAGTGTGTTATTTTAATGTACAAAATTAATGCTTATTAGTTTTAAAAAGTTACAAGATACACAAGTAATAACTAATTACTTGTGGCAAATTTGCCACAGGTAATAGAATAAATCAGTTTAAGTTGGGAAGATGTAGTTTAATTTTGGAAATAAGAAAAATTTGACTTAAATTTTATTAATGTTCACAGGGAGCCCAAATCCAGTGCTCTGTGACAACCTAGAGTGGTGGGATGGGGTACGAGGTCGAAGGGAGGGGACATAATGTATATCTATGGCTGATTCTTGTTGATGTGTGACAGAAACCAACACAATATTATAAACTAATTATCCTCCAATTAAAAATTTAAAAATTGAGAAAAAATAGTGACAAACGCTAACCCTCTCACCCCCCTCCATTGAGACTAGTATGTCATAACTTTGTTCTTTCTGATGAAAGAAACACTCATCTCTGTTGTGCATTGGTCATTTAACCAAAAAATAATATAAGAAAAAAACATTCTCAGCACAACAAAAGTTTTTATTAATGATCATAAACTGTTAAAAATTGCAGCAAACCTCTCTTTCTTTCTCTCTCTCTCTCTCTATACATAATTTTTGCCATTTTAAAGTGTATAGTGCAGTGGTCTTAAGTACATTTGAATTGTTGTCTAACCATTACTGTCATCCATCTGCAGAACTTTTTCATCTTCTCAAATTGAAATTCAGTACCTATTAAACAGTAACTTCTCCTTCCTCCCTCCCTCGGCAACCACCGTTCTGTTTTCTCTATGAATTTGACTGTTCTAGGTACTTCATATAAGTATAACCATACAATATTTACCTTTTTGTGACTGCCTTATTTCCCTGAGTGTAATGTCCTCAAGATTCATTCATGTTGTAGTGTGTTTCACAAGTGTTTTTTTAAAGGCTGAGTTCCATGATATGTATGTACTATATTTTGTTTGTCCGTTCATCCTTTCTGTGAATTAGGAAATGTGTTCTTTTGGGGCAAATTAATTAGAAAGAGTCCCATTCTGGGCTAAAAACGCTTGACTGTACAGACTGACAAGAAGATGACATCTTTGTATTAAAAAGCAAAAACCACCACCACTCTCTTATCCTGTGTTCATTGCCTTGCACAAGGATACACCCGTGGTGGTTCAGCCTGTACCTACTCTCTTAGCCAGTGCTTTGTGCAGGGTATAAATCCTCTAACCATGCTTGATAGTCCTGCTTGTTTCTGTATTTCCTATCTTTAAAACCATGTGCCTTATATTCTGTTGCTTAATTTTTTTTCATTCATTCATTGTACTGATTACAGTATATGGTAGTAATTGTGCTCAGTGATGGAGATATAGAGTGGATAAAGCACATTAAAGTCGACTAGGTAGTGCTGATACATGGATGAGCAAAATATTATAAGGATGACAGAGATGGGGTACTTGACTTAGCTTCATGGGGTAACAGTTGGGCTGGATGCGATACTTAAACTGAATTTTAAGAGAGTAATTCTAGCTAACACTTGAAGTGTTTCTTGAATGGCTCCATACTTGTTAAGGCTTTATATGCATTAACTTATTTACATCTCAACTCTATATGAAAGCTGTCATTATCAAGATTTACATATAAACACACCATGACACAGAGAGATGAGGACTTTGCCAGAATGATACAGGATTTAGTGCAGTTTGTGATAAAGATTCAGACTCAGGTAGTTGGCCCCCAAGTCTGTGTGCTCTTAAACATTGTGCTGGATTGTATCTGAGGACTCTTGGGGTCCCAGGGTTGAGATAAGAGACAGAGTTGTGACACATGTGGGGACGTGGGGTCACTGTGGGGTCTTTCAGGGAGATAAGTTTGGGAACTCCAGAGAGATGCATTGTCTAGATAGAATGTCATATGCAGTTGTAGAGGCTTGACAGAGCACAGCCACTCTAAGGGAACTGCAGGATCTACACTGGGCACTTGACTGATAAATGTGAAAGGTTGGTGGGCGATGAGACTGAGAAGCAGATAGTTTTAGATACTGAAAGACTTCGTGTACTGTGCTTGCATTACCCTGAAATCTTCTATTGTTTTAAGGATGGTAATCTTTCTGTGTTTGTTGCCTTGGTCTACATTTAAGTCACAATTTATCCCCACACCAACCTTCATTTGCATCTCTCTGAATGGAGGGAGTAGAGGCAGGGTGGGCAAGTAGTCGAAGATAAATTACAGACATATTAGGAGCTTCATTAGGTCAGGCTTTTAAATAATTGAGAAACCGAATTCCACAGAATTTTAATCAGTGACAGTTGTACTTGGGGTCTGAACGTTTTAAATTTCAAGAATTATTTTAATCATTTTTCCAGAAAAATTACTCAAATCTCCATCAGTTTTACTTACGAAATAAGCTAGTTATCAAAAATTTTTATCTGTCAGTTCAATTATTTTTCTATTGCTTAAAGGTCAGAATAAGCACTTTGTGTGTTTACTGTCTTACTCATGAGTGACTTACAGTCCTCAGTATGGCTGCTTGTTGTCCAAGAATGCCACAGCCAAGTGTTTTTTAACGGATTGTTCTGTCATTTGTTACAATCATCTTTATTGAACAAGTCACAGACTTATCATTGTCCTCTTCTCAATATAATTCTTGCTCATGAGTTGTAGTGCTTTGAAGAAATCATTCAGTTCTTTTGAAATGACATTTAAAATGAAATCAACTTCTAGTTGTTAGAAAAAGTAACAGCTGTGACTTTGTAAGCTACTCTTAGTGGCTTTGGAAGCTAGTGTTGGTTAGCTAGTTGTCATTATGAGGTCATTTTCCAAAAGAAGATGAAGTCATTTGCCATCTTGTTTTAGTCATACTGGGCTTTTTCTTTGACCAAATATTTTCAAATTATACATTCCCACCTACTTATTTTCATAGTTGATAATACCTTCATGGAATTAAATAATGATGGAACTTTTAAAGGGCAACAGTTCATACTTAATATGGTCAATATTTGATTTGTATTTTATATCATAGTTAGAAAAATACCTCTATAGACTTGAAATATTATTAATTTTATATACTAATAAGAGAGCCCAAGTAGTGTACAGTATTGTGTACATAAATCTCAGCACACAGAATTTGAATTCTACCAAGAACTGTATTCCCAAGTCCCTGTAAGCTGATAAGCTAATCAGATCCATGTAATCTCTGTCTGGTTGAATTCCTGTTGCATCACTATATATCACTTTAAATTCTCTTCTGGTGTCTGCCCCTCCAGATCCACTTGTGATGAAAATTAATAGGTAGCAGAGGTAAGAAGCAACTCTCCCAGTCATTCCCATCTACTTTTTACTGATGCCTGAATTGTTTCTTCTTCAGGGTTGTAGCTCATAAACTGTATGTTTATTTAAAAAATTTTTATTTTATTAAAATTTTTTTTAAAAATATTTATTTATTTATTTGACTGTGCCGGGTCTTAGTTGGGGTGTGTGGGATCTAGTTCCCTGACCAGGGATTGAACTCGGGCCCTTGCATTGGCAGAGTGGAGTCTTAGCCCTTGGGCCACCAGGGAAGTCTCTACATTTATTTTAGCCTCATCATCCAGACAGATGAGAAGGGCTAATTCTAGATATTGGGTGACTGATCCAATTGTCCTTTTCTTGTAAAGGAAAAATAATTAGTATAGTGTTGTTACGCAGTAATATAAAAAGTTATATATAATGTAGGAAGGTATTTCTAGTAGTGAAAATTCTATGAGGTATTAGAATTTATCTTTACGTAATAATAATCTGAAAATAAATCATGGGATAAATGGAGAGTCCCAAACTAGATTCAATTGCTTTTAAAAATTTACTGTAAGAACCATAAGATGAGAATGAACGATTATTAATAATGACACATTGGATTACAAGTTTAATATAAAGATAAGAAAAACTGATGGAAAATGGAAAAGCTTTTTATCTTTAGAGGTATTATAATTAAAATATAATTTCCTGACAACCAAAGTATTAATGTTAAAGTAGTAAATAATGTTGACTTTAATTATTAAAGTGGCATAGTCTGAGGAACTAGTCTTTCCTCTACATTAATTTTTTCTTAAATGTGCCCTGAGTAAAGCGTCTTGAAGAAAAGTTGTTCAAGTTAAGTAAGTTGGAGGAAGGTGGTATTTTTGGTGCTTGCCACTGTATGTACTCTGTTAAAGGCTCTGAGCAGTCCTGCAGTAAAGAGACTTTTAATTCTGGGTTTCCCAACCTTAGTTATCTTTTGTTTTCTCTATACCTACTAATGTGTTTTGCATTTATGCACCCTGAAGCACGTTAGGGTAAATGCTACTCTCATTCTTTATCTTTTCCTCAGGTATATTGATGGTAGTAGGACATACCCAGGCTTTACTTATTTGGGTCCTTAGATGAATGACTTTACAGCACACGACCTTTAGTTATAATGCTCCCATTTCTCTGTCAAAAAGGCCTGCATGACACTGCCCTTTTGAAGATTTGGAAAAAAGTTATATTTCCTGACTGTTCTGCTTCATTTTATTAGGTAAAACAATGGGAGCCAGTATGCTTTTCTCTTAACTTTAGCTGACATAACTTTCAAAAGAAAGATCTTTGTGCAGTTAATAAACCCAGACTAGGTTATCAGAAAGAATTTTCCTTCTGAAACTATCACAACTATTTTCTTAGTTATCTAGCTTTTTAGTTTTGTTGAATATTTGGGGTTTTATCTGTTTCTAATAGTTTAAATACTTTTTTGAAAGTAGGTGAACTGCACATTTCTATAATTGCTCATTGCTAGAATGAGAGAAAAATTCCTATGTCAGTTGTCTTCTATAAGAATGTGTGGTGGTTATGTTTGAGAAATTATATTTCAAATGATCTCCAGTTTGCCTTAATCATTCATTTAAAAATATTCTTTTACGTGGGATGAGGTGCTTTTTCCTTTACCAGGTTAGGCAGATTTACAAACCATGTGTTTACTTGGATGCTAAGCAATGGAAAAACACATCACATACTGTTAAAGTTTGCTTGGATTTTCATAATTCAGATGGTGTACAGTTATTAATTACAGTGCTGCTTGCATACCTCTGATTTTTTTCTAAAAGTTTTTACTGGAATTGTGTGTGTGTGTTAGTTGTTCACTTGTGTCAGACTCATTGCAGCCTCAGGACTGTACCCACCGGGCTCCTTTGTCCTTGGATTTCTCTAGGCAAGAATACTGGGGTGGGTAGCCATTCTTTTCTCCAGGGGATCTTGACTATGCAGGGATCGAACCAGAGGCTCGCACATTGCAGGCAGGTTCTTTACCATCTGAGCTTCTAGGGAAGCCCTTATTGGAGTCATAAGAAATAAATTATTTGGGTTTCTGAATCTGTTTGTCACAGTAGCAGGATTATGACTTCGTCCAATTATGAGAGATAGAGAAAGGAAAAGTCCATTTTTTTCAGTGGTGTGTTTAATGATTTTATTCCCATTTGGTTATAACTTTGGAAATCAAGGTATTTGATTCTATGGAAGGAGAATAATTTTATATTGATGTTTCACTTGGCACCAAAGAGTATAAGGAGTCTACCTATAAATCATTTTGCTATTGCACAAACATGCCAAAACTCAGTGACAGCAATTATTTATTACTGCCTGTTTGTTTGGGTCTTTTGACTGGGCTTAGGCAGCTCTGATTCTGACTGTAGATGTGTGGGTTGGGGGTGATGGCTGTAGTCCCCTTCACTTTCCTCTTTATTTTATGAGGTACCTCAGGAATGTTCTTATTTTGGTGATGGCAGAGTGTCAAGAGGGCCTTTTAAGGCCTTGGTTAATAACTGGCACATTTTGTCACTTCTGCCCATTTATCAACTGGCAAAAAAAGTTCACATGGCCGATTAAAAGTCTAGAGGCAGGGAAGTACACTCCACCCATAGTGAGGCCATGTCAGTGTTGTGGATGGAAACATGGAACCTGTTATGTAAACCACCACAGTTTGAGAGTTTAAGGGAGATAAATTAATTAGACTCTTAAGTGATTTGAATATTAACTAAATTCCCCTAGTCACCATCCCTTAATATCTCAGTTTTTTAATTTATATTTTTAATTGAATAACTATCAATTAACTACCTTGACACTGTCAAATTTATGTTGGGATCATTTTAAAATAAAAGCGTTACACTTACATGCATGTGTAAAAACTTGCATATATGTATTAATATTTATGTATGAATATGGTAGAGAATTAAAGAAAAATTTTTTTCATTCTAGATCTGTTTTATAAATTAGAATCTGAAATATGTGTGACATAGTCAGCCTTTTCATTAATACTATTGTATTAAATTTATTAACAGTTTTGGTAAAGAGGATTTCCATGATGGCTATCGGTTATGTTTGAAAATATACTTTTTATCTTACGCTTTTAAATTAGTGCGTATAGCTGAGTATAGTGTTTTTGGATATAAGGCAGATTTCCTTTTCACTGTGTGAGAAGACTGAAAAGAATTTAAATTAATATATAAATAAAAGTAATTAAAAATGTAATTTTTCCCATTTAAATTTTACAAATCTTCAAATTGTTCACATGCACCTGCTTTAATGTTTTCATCAGTGCTAGAGATGTTTTTAAGATTTCACACACAGTGTATATGATCTTTATTCATTGTTGATTGAGGTACAGCATAATTTAATGTAATAATTAGAAATTGTTACTGTGTCATAGTACCTATTTATTCTTTGTGATATTTACATGATAAGTATTTTCACATTTTTTAGCATTAGTTTTTTTTCTTTTACAGTAACATTTAGCATTTCTAATTTTAAAGTAATACTCCCAGAAATAATGACTAAACTCATATTGAATTTCTTTGTTGCTTCTCTCTCTTTATTTTTTAAATCTTAATTTTGTTAGGTGGCTTTTATAAGCTTCCAGAACTAGTGTTGAGTGAGACTGATTCAGGCTTCTGTATGATTCCCAAATTATACTTCTTGATTCTAAATAAAATATCTGCAGCAGGAGACCCTTTGTTAGGATTCTAAGATGCTACAACTCTGTTTTTCTAAAGGATAATTTTGTGAAGAAAAGAAGTTTGATTTATATTTGGGCAAAAGACATACATAAGTTCGTTTTTGATCACCTTGAGAAGGTAGATTTTAACTTATTTCCGTCTTCTTGACATACACATTGTTTTTTTTCCTTTGGTGTAGTGTTGTTTTTAACTACTTTCAAGGTATTAATTGATCAAACATAATATTGCTGCATGTATAATACATTCAAAATGTCCACTAAAAGAAATGGTTATAATTTTCATTGGATTGCTGCAAGGACCACACAAATTTTATGTGGTTTTTCATGGCCGTGTGACATCATTTGTACTTTTTCTGAAAAATTATGTGCAAAGACAGGAGGTAGAAACTGTAATTTGGTGTGCTTTGTATAGTTAACGGTTTTTAAAAATTACTTGACTTTAACCTTAATGCACTTAAAGATATCAGTATTGCTCAGTGTCTTTTCTTGCTTACTTGAAAGTTATGATTGCTAAGAAGACTTGTATCCTTATGTCTGCCTTCTCTACCAAAATATTATATTTAGAATCAAAAAGGAAATTCAGTACAAGTTTAGTCATTATTCCTGGGAGTACTACTTTAAAATGAGAAAGAATAAAATAGGTGCTTACAACAAGAGAAATTAGGTGAACAGAGTGAAGTTTGTTCAAAACAAAAACAAAGAGAAGTTTGTGTTAGAGGAACAAGAATGAAAACTCAGTATCAAACTTTTGAGATAAAGCAAAAGCAGTGCTCAGAGAGAAATTCACAGTTGTAAATACATTAAAAAGGAAGAAAGATCTCAAATCAATAACCAATATCACAACAGTAGACTACAGGTAAAACAGCTCCAAGAAACAGACATATAAGGGGCAGCACTGAAAGTGAAGTCACTGAGTTGTGTCTGACTCTTTGCAAAGCCATGGACTATATATTCCATGGAATTCTCTAGGCCAGAATACTGGAGTGGCTAGCCTTAACCTTCTCCAGGGGATCTTTCCAACCCAGGGATCAAACCCAGGTCTCCCACATTGCAGGTGGATTCTTTACCAGCTGAGCCACAAGGGAAGCCCAAATTCAAGATGAGACAAAATCATGAACATTAGAATAATTTGAAGTCTCTTGCACCTACTAATAAAGCAAGCAAAGTCAAGCTCTTATATTAAGGATGTATTGGTATTCATTTCAGTTGCTACTGCTGCTGCTAAGTTGCTTCAGTCGTGTCCGACTCTGTGCGACCCCATAGACAGCAGCCCACGAGGCTCCCCTGTCCCTGGGATTCTCCAGGCAAGAACACTGGAGTGGGTTGCCATTTCCTTCTCCAATGCATGAAAGTGAAAAGTGAAAGTGAAGTCGCTCAGTCATGTCCGACTCTTAGCGACCCCATGGACTGTGGCCTACCAGGCTCCTCCGTCCATGGGATTTTCCAGGCAAGAGTGCTGGAGTGGGGTGCCATTGCCTTCTCTGATTCATTTCAGTAACTATTACCAAATATGACATGTCTTGTTGTCAAGAAAAATTTACAAGGCATGCCAAAGCAAAACAAACACAGAGGAAAAAAAGCCATCATCAGAAACAAATTTGTATATGACATAGATATTGGAATTATGAAACAGGGTATTTAAATAATTTAAAATAACTATGACAAACATGTTAAGGACTCTAATGGAAAAAGTAGACAATTTGTAAGAACAGATGGGTAACACAAGCAGACCTGTAAATTCTAAGAAAGAATCAAAATGCAATGGTAAAGAAACTGAAATTCACTTTTGTAAAGGAAATGAAAAATCTTGTGATGGACTCGTGTAGATGCAACAGAGACAAAAAAGGAATCAGTGAACTTGAAGATTGGTCTATAGAATTTCTCTAAACTGATATGCAAAGAAGGGGAAAAAAAAGCATGAAAGCAAAAACAGAACACCACATCCAAGAAATGTGACATAATATCAAGAGGCAGAACACACACCTTATTGAAACACTGGAAGGTGGAGAGAGAACAGGGAAATATTTCGAGTGATAATAGCCAGAATGTTCCAAAGCTAGTGACAGACAACAAGCTACAGATCCAGGAAGCCCAGAGTATATCTAGAAGAATAAAATACACGTACACACATACCTCTTGGTATATCACACCGAAACAACACAAAAATCAGTATGTAAAAAAAAAAACAAAGGGAAAATCTTGAAAAAGGCAAGGAGAAAAAAATACATAGAGGTACAAGGATAGGAATGGACAGGGTTCTTATCAGAAATCAGGCAAGCAAGAGAAAGAAGTGAAAGATTTGAAGTGTTGAAAAAACCCACCATTGTAGAATTCTATATCCAGAAAAATTTCCTTCCCAAGTAAAAAGGGAATACTATATAGACTTTCTCAGACAAAGGAAAACTAAGCAATTTCATCACCAGCAGACCTATTCTGCAAGAATATTCTCCAGGGAAATTTAAAAAGAGAGAAAGGGGAAAGGGGTGGGAATTTAGAAAATATAAAAACCAGTTTAAAAAATATATTTTTAAGTGAGAGAAGACCTGATTTGCTTATATCAGAATGATAAATGAAAATAGAATGAACTTATCTATTAACAGAAAAATTAATTTGAATTGAAATTTCCCCTATGATGTGTTTGACTGAGAAGACAGTTGCTGTAATTCAAGTTTTCCTTGACATATATACAGTTATTTTAAGATTTCCTCAAGAGAATTTTTATTTTTGATTAATGTTGTATTCTGTAAGTGAATACGTACAAAAGAGCATATAACAGACACCTAACATTATCATTTTATTGTAAACTATAAATTTGACCAGTTGGCTCTTTAGAAGCATGTTGATTAGTTTTGACATATTTATGTATTTTCCAAGCTTCTGTCTTTTACTGATTTTAGTGATTTCTATTTTTACTTCATTGTGGTTGTGTATGATGTTACCTGTTTAAAATTTATTGACTTATTTTGTGTTGTTGCTAGCATTTTGTTTGTTTTGGAGAATGTTCTGTTAGTCTTGAGAAGAAGAAAGTGCATTCAGTTGTTGGTTGGATTGGTCTATAGGTATCTGTAGGTCTGGTTGGTTTATAATGTTGTTAAAAGTCTTATAGTTTCTTCTTTCTACTTCTGTCTTACATTGTAAGAGGACTTTTCTTAGCCATTTTTAAAATTGAAATATAGTTAATTTGTAGTGTTGTGTTAACTTCACGTATATAGCAAAGTGATTCAGTTATGTATCTATATTCTTTTCCAGGTTCTTTTTCATTATAGGTTTTTGTAAGACACTAACTAACCATAGTTCCCTGTGTATGCAGTAGGTCCTTGTAGTTCATCTGCTTTATACACAGTAGTGTGTACATGGAGAAAGTAAAAACGTCTTGGTAACATTACAAGTTTGTAGCAGTTAGATTGAATTTTCTTTCAGTTGAAATTTAGGCATTTCCAGGCTCCTGGTTTAGACTTAATAATGTCATAATAATTTTATAATAATCAAATTTTAGTTATAACATATAATGCTAATATAGTGGGAAGGTTTTCCAGTAAAAGGCCCAGTGCAGTGATTTTGAAGAAACTATTTAGTCCAACTTATTACTCTTCTTATGTCATTTATTGAGAAGATACTTTCTTTTTCCTTCCTTAGTATTAGCTTGATTTTCTTGAGAAAGTTAGCAAATGAAAGAGAAAAGTTGACTGGTGAGCTTTCTGCCATTTTCCTTCACCACAACAGTTTAAAAATGTGCATAAAGCACTTCAAACAAAAGCTGGGTTATCTGGTAATGCAGGTAATGTAGTGGTGGACAATTTCATTTGTTCAGATGAGGGATTTATTGAAAGGAATTGGACCAGGACTGAACAGACTGAGTCAGGGCTTTGCCACCAGTTCTCATCTGGGTGACTTCCCGTGTGGCTCAGTTAAGCCTTTCACATATTTCTTTCTGGAAAATCAGATGTCAGATTGTGATATTTTTGTTTGGCTATTTAGTCAGCTTGGTAAGAAATTCTTCTGTTGTTCAGATGATCTTTTGTATAGGTAATTAATTGAAGGATTTTTCAGGGGTTTTCTGTTCTTCATAAATTAGTGACAATTCTGTGAACATCTTTGTGCCACCGCTCCCCAAGAAGTTGGCAAAAGCTATTAAATATTCATACACAGTGTTAATTCATTGTTTTATTGGTTCAATTAAAATGTAGAATAAAAGGCAAATAATCTATATTATAAAAGACCTAAATATAACAATAAAAATTAATACAAATTTGACTTATCATTCAGTATACTTCTATACGTTACAATGGTACATTGCCATTCAGTCAACAGTGCTGCTAGAATGCTGTCACTTAGCTTGACTTTTTTCTAAATAGGCTAAGCCTTTTTTTTTTTTTTTAAGGCACATTGATTTCTGATAGGAATAAATTGAACGTGCAGTGACCATGCTGGCTTTGGCCATGATTTTTAGGTAAACCACAACTAATTCTTAAAGTGCTGTGGACCCTTTAATACCTACCAAAAGTGGGCAGGATGTCAATTTGGAAGATTCCATCTAAAACATATTCCTTTACTTGGCTCTTGAAAACCTCTCCCGCAGTACCCTGCATAGAATGTAGTTTATTTACTGAGAAAAGGAATGGTTGAGTCAACTCACAGGAGATAAATCTGTGGTAGGTGTTACAGGCTGATTTTTAAGCCACACACCATCTCCCTCTTTTAGTTTATTTTACTTGCTAATATGTAAATTTTATTAACGAAGCTAGGAGAGCTCATTTAGAGATATTTTAGACTTCTTTTCAGTGAAGGAAAACAGTGCTTTTGTTAGGAATGACAAATTAGTTTTGTCACTGAGTAAGTGCAGAGTTTTTAGGAGGGGATTACTTCTTCATATAATCTCTATTAAGATTCTTCATATAATCTCTATTAAGACAGGGGAAAAGTAACTATCCAATGTTAATTTATAGTTTTAATCATTAATTTACAGTGTTATCTTCCATTAGATTAGCCAGTAGAAATGAACCTGTTATTTCCGGTGTCAGTTTTGAGCATCAATATTAAGCTGTCTTCAGTGGAAGTATTGGTGTGTACAGCAGCATCCAGCTAAGACCCAGACCAGGCCTCAGAGTTACTAGTTTTTACATGGCTTGATTAAAAAAGAGGAGGCTCCTATGCACTGAAATTTTCTCTTTTCAAATGGGCACATTTCCCAGCATAAATATGATACTTCTGTACTAATCAGGATGGAGTCTTATCCTGCAATGGGACTTACATTTTGGGCTTTTCACCACATCATTGCTGTTTTCTATGTGGTCAAAAATAGATATAGAGTAAACCAACCCCAAAAGTCAATTACAGGGTTTTATAGTGATGTACTGTGAAAAATCTGGTCGTGTTTTTCATTATACAGAATGTTCTTTCCAAAGACATAAACAGAAAAAGCACATATGTTTGATTTTAAAAATAACTCTGCTTAGCTCTTTAAAATGCTGGAGACATTTTGGATACTTTTAAATGATCAGCATTATAGTTAAATGATAAACCTTCTATCTAAAGGCAGCCATGGCTTGTAATTATTTATTCAGCTTCTCCCCCAACTTTAAATGTTTTTTTGTTTTTGGTGAGGGATCAACATAAATACTTTGAAAGTATTTCTAATATATGTTTGTATGATCTGGTAAACTCATCTTATTTTCTGATCTCTTCCCAAGGAGCAAATGCTAATATGTATTATATCATTTTTGGAACATACATTCTAATTTATAAGTAATACATTATAAAAAGTATGGAAAATGAAAACCATTTGTCCATTAGGAATTAATACTACATTTAAAATATGATTTATGAAATCTATTTGCTAATATAGTTGCTAAAGTAATATAAAATACTACTTAAAATTATTTGAAGTTAAACTTTATATTCTTGAGGAAAGCTTATCTGAGCCTCCCAGAACCTTAAAGTTAATGAAAACTTTTTTTATAGTGGCATTTTATTGGAAGAGAGACTTAGAAGCCTTATAATTTAAAATGTTACATTTTATTAATGATTGTTTGCAATTTTCCAGCTTTAAACTGTAGTTAATTTACTTTTTGGCTGTTTGAAAATGTACAAATAAATGTTTCATATTTAATCCTTTGGTTCTATAGTTAAGACTTAATTTTCCATAGTCAGATTTCAGCCTAATGCAAGTCTTGGTTTCTTTGCTTTCTTTGTTATTGAAGTCTTTTACTCAGTGACTGACATTATAATTATCCATTCACTCATACAGATAACACTGGCACAGTAGTAGCTAAGTCGTAACTTTTTAAACCTGGTCAGATCAGATCAGATCAGTTGCTCAGTCGTGTCCGACTCTTTGCAACCCCATGAATCGCAGCACGCCAGGGCTCCCTGTCCATCACCAGCTCCCGGATTTCACCCAGACTCATGTCTATCGAGTCAATGATGCCATCCAGCCATCTCATCCTCTGTCGTCCCCTTCTCCTCTTGCCCACAATCCCTCCCAGCACCAGAGTCTTTTCCAGTGAGTCAACTCTTCGCATGAGGTGGCCAAAGTACTGGAGTTTCAGCTTTAGCATCATTCCTTCCAAAGAAATCCCAGGGCTGATCTCCTTTAGAATGGACTGGTTGGATCTCCTTGCAGTCCAAGGGACTCTCAAGAGTCTTCTCCAACGCCACAGTTCAAAAGCATCAGTTTTTCAGTGCTCAGCTTTCTTTATAGTCCAAGTCTCACATCCATACATGACTACTGGAAAAGCCATAGCTTTGATGATACAGAACTTTGTCAGCAAAGTAATGTCTCTGCTTTTTAATATGTGGTCTAGGTTTGTCATAGCTTTTCTTCCAAGGAGGAAGTGTCTTTTCATGGCTGCAGTCACCATCTGCAGTGATTTTGGAGCCCAAGAAAATAAAGTCTCTTATTTTCCATTGTTTCTGCATCTATTTGCCATGAAGTGATGGGACGGTATGCCATGAGTGCTGAGTTTCAAGCCAACTCTTTCACTCTCCTCTTTCACTTTCATCAAGAGGCTCTTTAGTTCCTCTTTGCTTTCTGCCATAGGGGTGGAGTCGTCTTTATATCTGAAGTTATTGATATTTGTCCTGGCAATCTTGATTCCAGCTTGTGCTTCATCCAGCCCAGCATTTTGCAGGATGTACTCTGCATATAAGTTAAATAAGCAGGGTGACATTATACAGCCTTGACGTACTCCTTTCCTATTTGGAACCAGTCTGTTGTTCCATGTCTGGTTCTAACTGTTGCTTCTTGACCTGCATACTGATTACTCAGGAGGCAGGTTAGGTAGTCTGGTATTCCCATCTCTTTAAGAATTGTCCACAGTTTTTCCTGTTAAGAAGGTTATAGGGTTCTTTTTCTACAATTGACTATAATGATGACTGCCGTTGAATTGTATACTTTAAATCAGTGAAAATTGTATGATATGTGAGTTATATTTCAGTAGAACTGGTGCAAATGAGGCTACCTTATAGGATGTTGTAAGAAATAAAATTAATGAGCTAAAGTTCTTAAAATAGTGCTTGGCTTATAGCAAGAGTTCAAATAATGAAGAGTATGCTAAAATTTAATTATAGCCCTGAGCTGTAGCTAGTCAGGAGGGAGACACTGTTCAGAAGAGAGAAGATTCTAGAGTTGGAAAGAACTCGGGCTACCTTGCTTTGGGGCTACTTATGTGATAAAATAAGTTGTGTTATTCTAATCTGTCTCTTGAAGCTGAAGTCATCTTATTGATATAACACCTTCTTTGATCTTACTAGGGGCTTCCCTGGTAGCTCAGCTGGTAAAGAATCCACCTGTAATATAGGAGACCCCAGTTTGATTCCTGTGTTGGGAAGATCCCTTGGAGAAGGGATAGACTACCAACTCCAATGTTCTTAGGCGTCCCTAGTGGCTTAGAAAGTGAAGAATCCACCCGCAATGCGAGAGACCTGGGTTTGGTCCCTGGGTTAGGAAGATCCCCTGGAGGAGGGTATGGCAACCTACTCCAGTATTCTAGCCTAGAGAATCCCCATGGATGGTGGAGCCTGGTGGCTATGGGGTGGCAAAGAGTTGGCCCCACTGAGTGACTAGGCACACAATGATCTACTTGCTCTGTCTCATTGCATGTTAGCTGTCATCTTCTGTTTATACTTAGAGACTTGACTACCTTTGGCCTTTGTGTATGCTAATATCTGTATGTCTCATTTGGGTTTGTATGTAATCATGGAATTAAAAATTCTTTGCTTATAGCTTGGGCTGTGTTTTAAATTTTAATGTCATTTATACTGCTGAGAACAGGACTGTGGTTGCTAATAGTTTGTGGTTAATCATTCGTTAATTAGAGAAGGAAGTGATTTAGGTTTCTTGAAATAATCTTAATTGATGTTTTATTTTTATAGAGTAAGGTACTTTATTTTGAATGCTTTCTCATACTTGTTCATCGCAGCACTGTTTATAATAGCCAGGACATGGAAGCAACCTAGATGTCCATCAGCAGATGAATGGATAAGAAAGCTATGGTACATATACACAATGGAGTATTACTCAGCCATTAAAAAGAATACATTTGAATCAGTTCTAATGAGGTGGATGAAACTGGAGCCTATTATACAGAGTGAAGTAAGCCAGAAAGAAAAACACCAATACAGTATACTAACGCGTATATATGGAGTTTAGAAAGATGGTAACAATAACCCTGCGTACGAGACAGCAAAAGAGACACTGATGTATAGAACAGTCTTATGGACTCTATGGGAGAGGGAGAGGGTGGGATGATTTGGGAGAATGGCATTGAAACATGTATAATATCATGTATGAAACGAGTTGCCAGTCCAGGTTCGATGCACGATACTGGATGCTTGGGGCTAGTGCACTAGGACGACCCAGAGGGATGGTATGGGGAGGGAGGAGGGAGGAGGGTTCAGGATGGGGAACACATGTATACCTGTGGTGGATTCATTTTGATATTTGGCAAAACTAATACAATATTGTAAAGTTTAAAAATAAAGTTAAATTTAAAAAAATACATTCAATTTTCCTTTTTTAAAAACTGTAATTTTCAACTTGTTTGGCAAGATTATATTATCTATAATCTAATAAAAGTTTAATAAAGATAAAAAAATAAAAATAAGCAGTTTCAGTTGCAAACAGAATAATGTATTGATCTGTTAAAACTAAGCTGTAAATCTGTATCAAAAACTGTGTATAGCAACTTACAGATGCTCCATCATGATTCTGTTCTGGTATGTCTCTGTTTGTACTCTTGATTTTCTGATTAATGTACAATTTCAGTAACAGCAATAAAACTGACTGACTTTTGATGCTCGTTTCCTCTGCTTCTGTCTTGTGCTTGTCAGCGCTTTGCGATTGAAGCCTCTCTTTGTAGATTTGCTACAACCTGGGTTTCTATAGATTCTGTTTGAAGTAGAAAAATGTTTAGAATGCTATTCTCTACCCGCTTCAGTCCTTTACCTCAGTTGCTGTATAGAGAGGGAGTCATTATGGTTTCCTGATTATAAAAGTAGTCCATATATATTTATAGAGAAAAGGCAGATCTAAAATATTTTTTTTAAGTACAAAATATTAATGAGCTCAGCATTTTAAAATAATTTTTATTGTTTGGTGTATATTGCTCAAATATTGATATAGGTATAGACATAAATGTGTGTGTGCATGTATGTGTATCTATGTATGGGTATGTATGTGTGTTAGACACACATACATATATAAAGAGAGGGAGAGAAAGACAGAGATTCCAGCACTTGCTTCAAACAGACTATTTTCTTTGTGAGTTATTTGTTATTTCTTACTCATTTTAGAGAGATAGAGATGTTTATATTTCCTTATTGAGTTATAAGAACTCCGTGTATTAAGGGAAGGTTTTTAACTCTCTCCATTTTGTATTTCAACGCTTTTTTAAGTTTATTATTTGAAATAACGTTTGCATGTTTATAGTACGATAGTCATTCAGAAGTTTTAAAATCTTTATGTCACATATAACATGATCATTCGTGGTTTTCTGTCTTTGGTTCCTGGTTGGTGAATACTTTGGATGGCATTAGTTTCAGTCGCCTCATAGCTGATAGGAATATCTCATTGAAGATGGTGGGCTCACATGTTGCATTTTTGGTCTCCTTTAATGCTCATTAGACCTTGAACCCAGTTCTCCCAGGAATAATTTATAAGATTTAGAATATTTTCTTTCCTGGCTTATTTTCTTACGTTCTGATACATTATTCTTGGTTTTGTTCTCTTGTTCATAATCCCAATGCTACTTATTCACTAGTATCCATCTTGTTACTTACCACTAAGCGTGACTGACATAAAATAGGGTGGTAGGAAATGCTTTTGAATGGATAAATAAATGTCATGAACTGGTTTAAGAGTCATATCTTTTGGTATCCCTTTTCTGAGAGGAAAACCCCCCACTCCCGCTTAGGTGCCAGTTTGTACTTAGAACTTTTAGTCCTTCCGTTTACATGTTTTAAGTTTTACTCTGCCATTTCCAGGTCTGAAATTCCTCTGGAGAAAACTTTGAGCACCAGAGCAGTGTTTATCATTTAGTAGGAAATGGGTAGATACTGAACTCAACTGATAATTGAGTGAAAGACAGCATAGAGACAACCAGCAATACCATTTCCTTCCATCTTTGTTATTTCATTATTTTGGTAGACGTATTACTGTTTTCACAGCAATATAAACATATATTCACGTGCAAGTATAAAATTTCATTTAGACATTGTGTATAAATTTGCTTCAGATCAGAAGAACATCAGCTGTAGAATTAAATCAGAAGCTTCCTCTCCCTATTAACTGTGATCTTGGACAAATTTCTTAGCCTGTCTCATTATAATTTCCTGTCTAAAATGGAACTGATGGCTGTTGATGAGGATTGAGGGAGATGTCTGTAGTACAGTATTTGGCACACAGGTGAGAACAAGTAAATATTTACATGTTGTTGTAACCAATCTCCTTTTAATTTGGGACCTAGAGTTAAATTTAGGCATGTCCCTTTATTAAACCTTTATTAAAACCACCACTTAGTGGTTTTTTTCTTTTCTTTTCTTCTCTCACTTCCACTCCCTATTCCTCTCCCCTATACAATGTTTATTTATATAATTTATTGAAGTAGATTATTTGAGATAATGGTCTGATTATCTTCTGTTTTAGATGATCTTTATTATCTTAAAGCCCTGTCTTTTATGCTTAAGAAAAGTTAATATCTAAACCTTTGGAAGCCATATAGCAGTGTAAGAAACACTATAGTTTATCATCATGGTCATTCATTCATTAACCTGACTTTTGTCAATGGTAATATGAAGCCTTCTGGCTTCACATACCTGTGTGAGGTATGTAGAACTACTTTGATCTTCTTAAAGAAATAATTGTTAAGTTTTATGAATATCAGATGGTGATATTTTATGAAGCATATCCTTTTCTGTTGTACTTGAAAAGCTCATCTTTTCTATCAAATCTATCCATGGTAGCCTTTATTATAAAGAGGATTTTGAGGGACTTGAAAATTCTGTCACTGGCTTGATGTTCTGATGGAATCTGACAGGCATAAATTTCTCCGTAATGAACTGTACATGGGGATTACTCACAACAAATTTTTAATCTTACTGTGTCTTTCAGCTGGCATTGAGCACTTTTCTTGGCAGCTTTCCTTCGTAGTCATTTAGAATCCACTTAAAGGAGAGACTAATTTCAGCATAGGTTTTAGAAAAACATGATTTAGATGTTAACTGTTGTTGAAAGATAAACATGAATTCTAAAGCCAAGTGAGAATGGAACACACACACATACCTTTCGGATCATTGCATATAGTTTTCAGATCTTCTGATGTAGGTTTTGAGTTGCAAACCATTCTGCCTTAAAATCCTGTAGCCTTTCTCCCACTATTTTCCAGCTGTTGTTGCTACTGACAAGTCTCATGTCATTCAGCCCTGGGAGCCTTTGTATCTGACCATTTTTTCCTCTTACTCTCAATATTTCTAGTATCTTTTCTTTAACTTTTGTGTTCCAGTATTTTATGATAATGTTGGTATAGTATGGATCTTTTTTCATCCACTTAGCTGGGTACTCTTTCAGTTCTTAGAAATTTTCTTAAATTATTGTTTTGATAATTTCTCTCTCTCCCTCCCTGCTTAGTGTTCTGTCTCTGTTTCTCTTTCTTTCTTCCTTCCTTCTCTCTACCTGTTCCTCAACTTTCAGGCTTTATTTCCCTCTTTTCTTGAATTGCTGTTATTCAACTGTTGGGTCTCTTGAACTGGTCCTTCAGTTTTCTTCCTTTTTTCTATCCCATTTACCTTTTTGGTCTACTTTCTAGGAGTTTATCCTTAACTTCGTCTTCTAAACTTTTTATTCAGTTAAAAAGTTTTGGTTATAATTTTAATTTCCAAGAGCTTTTTTGATTCCCTGAATGTTTCTTTTACTTATTAAAAAAAAAAAAAGCCCTCCTTTTCCTCTTAATGGGTAGGTGTGATATCGTATCTCCACAAAAATATTTATGATTATGTAAAACATTCTTTTAGAGCCTTTATTTTCTCTGTTTCATTTGCTTTCCTTTTTATCCTCTTTGTTCTGGTTACCTTCTTTTATGTTAGAGGCTTTTCTTATTTTTGAGTTTTGAGCATATATCCTGAATATCAGTCCTTTACAAGTCTTTTGCCTAAAATGTGATTTGAAAATATTTTCTACGAGTTTGAGTTTGTCTTTCTTGTCTTTTACAGTAACTTCTACAGAACAGAGTTTTTAATTTCAACTAAGTCCAGCTTTTGTCAATTTTTCCTGTTATGTATTATGCTTTTGATATTATATACAGGAACTCTTTGCCTATCTGAAGATTACAAGCATTTTTAACTGTTTTGTCTAATAATTTGATAAAACACTTGTTATATGTTTAAGTGTATTTTGAATTAATTTTATATGAGTTAAGTATGAGATAAGGTTTGCTTATTTTCTGCTTGTGAATATTTATTTGTTCTAACACTGTTGACAAGTCTGTCATTGTTTAAATGGGATTGCCTTTACACCTTTGTAAGTAATCAATTGACCATAGCTGTGTGGGTATATTTCTAGATTTTTTTCTGCTCAATTGATATTTGAGCTATCCTTTCTCCATTACTGTACCATCTTGATTACTGTAGATTTATAATAAGTTCAAAAACCTCTTAAGATGAATTCTCCAGTTTTATTGTCTTTTTTTTTTTTTAACAATTTTTTTTGGCTATTCTAGTTTCCTTACCTTTCTGTATGAAATTTAAAAGTGGCTTATCTATTTCTATTTTTTGTGTAAAAATTCCTACTGAGGTTTTGATTGAGTTTGCCTTAAATCTATGGATTAATCTGGGAATAATTGCAGATGGTGACTGCAGCCATGAAATTAAAAGATGTTTTCTCCTTGGAAGGAAAGTTATGACCAACCTAGATAGCATATTCAAAAGCAGAGACATTACTTTGCCAACAAAGGTCCATCTAGTCAAGCTATGGTTTTTCCAGTGGTCATGTATGGATGTGAGAGTTGGACTGTGAAGAAGGCTGAGCGCCGAAGAATTGATACTTTTGAACTGTGGTGTTGGAGAAGACTCTTGAGAGTCCCTTGGACTGCAAGGAGATCCAACCAGTCCATTCTGAAGGAGATCAGCCCTGGGATTTCTTTGGAAGGAATGATGCTGGGGCTGAAACTCCAGTACTTTAGCCACCTCATGCGAAGAGTTGACTCATTGGAAAAGACTGATGCTGGGAGGGATTGGGGGCAGGAGGAGAAGGG
>NW_011495047.1:6312005-6324826 GCF_000754665.1 Bison bison bison
GAAAACGGTGTGGTAGTTCCTCGAAAACCAAAAATATATTACTGTTTCTGAGAAGTTGTGTTTTTTTTCCCTGATAATATTTAAATTAGGATCTACAGACTTTTTTCTCACAAGTGATGCTTTTTGAGCCTTTCAGGTTTCAGTAGAGAATTTATTCTGGATTTTGGTTCATCAAGTGAAAATACGTATAGAGAATGTGATGTAGTTTGTCCTTTACTAATAATTTAAACTTTTCAGGTATTACAAGTATTCGTAAGTATTTATAAGGAGAAATTTTTGGTTTTTAGCCATTTAGTTGGTCTCTGTTGTGGCTTTTTTCCTAGGACCTTTTCTCCCCTTTCTCACTTTATAATTTAATATAGTTTGTTTCCTTTGTTTAAATTTGAAAAATAATTCCCAAGGGAGATATTTTTCCCATTGAGGATATTAAGGCAGAATTTTGCAAGATGTCTGGTTTATTTGGCTGTTATAGTTAATTAAGAAGGCCTTTGTATTATACTGAACTGCTTTTAAGGGTTTTAAAAACATGCAGCTATTCAGTTTTATACAAATCTGTTGTACCCTAGAAAAGCTTCCAGTCAGTGGAGATCTCCTTAGAAAACTTGTCATTTAAATGAAGAATATTATAAATTCCATAGTAAGGTAGTAACTTGCTACCCAGTTATAATTTGTTTACACTTTTAAAATCTTCAAGTGTAATAATATCACATTGTTTCGCTGTAGAGATAGTGACTAAGCTAGGCGAACAAGGAAAACAAATATATAGTATTTCTACCAAAGATTAAGGAAGTCTCGGTAGTTGTTAAATTTGAAAATAAGTATTCAGTTCCGTAAAAAATAAGAAACTTGGCGTCTTATATCTACTTTTATTCAACAACTTTGGTATAGTTTACCAGAGGATTAAAGAATTTTAAATAATTGAACAGTACATCACCATTTACTCAGTAATGTATTTTATCCAAGAGTTGAAAATACATAGGACCATTTTAAAGGAAAATGTTTATAGAGTTTTTGTAGCTTTTTTCAACGAAGAGAATACTTGTTATAACTTCATAGCTGTTTTAGAATTTGGTGCAGATATACTGACTGTCTTTCAAGGAGTGCCAAACCATTTTTTTGAACAGTAAGACATATTTGAGATTGTGTCTCTCTTTTTTTTTTTTTAAAGTGATGTCCCTGAGTACAAAATAAAGGGCAGCAATTTTGAAAGTAACTTATAATTTCAGTCATACTGTTCTAAAAGATTTACTGGAAAGTAACATATTTCTCTCTGGGGTAATTGTTGGTGTAGTGTAGTGTGAACAATGTAAGCTTAGAGTCAATCTGAAATTTGAACGGAGGTTTAGCCAGTTAGTAGCTGTGTATTTTTGGAAAAGAGGTGTTTGAATTCAGTTTTTTCATATTGAAAATGTGGCTGATGATGTCATCAAGGTTGGAGGCTGTTGAAGAAGATAGATGACATAATAAGTATGAAGTTTTTAGAACACCATCTGTATCTGGAGGGACTTCTAGTAAGTGCTTAGGTATGTGTCAAATATTATTTTGTTGTAGCCAAATGCGTGACTTATGTATATATTCCTCATTCTGTGTATACCTGCTCAGGAGGCAGTATCACTTCTCAATGAAACCCTCACCTAAATCAGAAAACTGCTTTCTCAGTGTAAGTGGATTTATAGTTCTCCTAGGAGAAATAATGATTTTAAAGGTTTGTAGCCCCTGCTGTGATACATAACAGAGTCTCAAGAAGTTTATTAAACAAGTAGTTACTTCAGTGAAAATAGTTACTGCAATAATAATAAGTAAAAATTAAAATCAGTAATATCTTTAAAAACTTACTCTTTTTAAAATTCATGACTTTTTATATAACAAAAGGCAATAATTTTGATTTTATACTTTTTTTTAAATGTTAGTATTCATCCTAGCACATTTAAGAGTGCTTATTAATTCATTGACTCAAGTGAAATACTTTTGTGTAGAATTATTTCTTCTCACAGTGTCAGAAGCTTCAATAATCCTGTTGATAAGCTGACTGTAAAGAATTTACTTTTGGAAGATGTGTTAGGGTTCCATAGAGAATTGGAACCAAGAGTCCATGTATGTGTAGGAAGAGATTTAGTATAAGGAATTCATGTATTGATGGGGGCTGGCAAGTAAGGTTGGAAGCTGCAGGACAACTGGGAGCAGCTGATGTTTCAGTTGGAAGACTCTCTGGAAGGGAGAGGGTAGGCCCAAGTCAAAGGCCATCAGATGGGAGAAGCTTTTGTTATTTGCAGGAGGGTCAGCCTTTTGTTCTGTTGGGACCATCACCTGATTGCAGGAGCCCACCCACATTATGGAGCGCATTCTGCTTTTTACAGTCTACCAATTTAAATGTTAATCTCATTTGACAATATCCTCACAGAAACACCCAGAATAATGTTCAATTTAATATCTGGGCACCTCCTGGCACCTTCAAATGGACACACAAAATTAACCATCATAGAAGATAAGCAGAAAATAGTAAAAGCAAGTTTCTGACTTGCTGCTTTTGCTTGAGGAACAGCTGAAGGTGCTTCAGTTGTAGAGGTCGCTCCTTCACATGTGCTGTTGCCGTGGCGTCGTTGTTACTGTGTGTTTTCAAATTGTGTTTCAAGTTGTCAGAGGCTTAAGATGTACTTAAAGTGTAGATATTTTGTTCTGCTTTAGTTTTTCTTCCTCATCCATCTTATTTGATTAAAAATAAGATTTTTTATTTTTTTGGAATATATTCCTTCCACCCACCAAATTTCCACCGTCCCATCTGAAAACATTAGCTGTACTACCCTACCTAAAGTGATCTATAATATAACTTCAGTGTGTTTTTTAGAAATTAGTCTTGGCAGACAAAATGGTAAATTAAAGAATAGTTACATTGCGCTATTTAGTAATGTAACCAGTTACCTGTGTTTTTGTCTTTTTATTTCTTACCTTCATCTATTCATAGCATAAATCTGCCAGGTGGCTCTGAGTATCTTATCTTGCTAAAAATCCAATTGTGATCTAGGAATGCAACAAGTGGCTGGTCCATCTTTCCCTTACCCTAATATTTAAGTTTTAAATGTGAAAGGCAAAATGAAAACTGAAAGCAAAATATAATTTTTTTCTTGGAATCAGTCTAAAACTAGCAGAAAAACATAGTAGTTGAAATCCCACAAATTTTATTTTTTTTTAATGAGAAGTATCTTGTTTCCTGATAATCATTTGTATGTTTTTAAGGCTGAGATCTAAACTGAGTTAAATAGCCTAACATAGTTCTGAAGGGACTAGCACATGAACTTCATAGGATTAAAGAAAACATGAACTTAATTAACATCTTATAAATATTAAGAGGAAGGAGAATTTTTTTTCTAGGATATATAATACAAATAAAATCTTGTAACTATTTTAATTCTAAGAATTCTTCTGTTTTGAAGACATCATTGTAGTCTCCTTCAGTCGTTGAATTGCCTTTTAAATGTAACTTGAGTATGAACCTGTTTTTAAAATGTAAAAATTTTGGCTTCTTGGAGCAACTGTATGGATATAGTATGTAGAACTGTCCTTGGATCGCTCTGCTTTTAATAGGTATTTTCTTTCACTGTTTCCTTTTCATTTAATTAAATAGGCTTATAATAGTATAGCTGGAGAGTATTTTCAGTATTTTTTCATTTCATAAACTAAAAACCATTAAAGAGACATTCAGTCATCATGCAGTTTAAACTTTTTCTTATTTTTCCCTGTATTTGAGTAAATGAGTCATATACATATATATATGTGTGTGTATGCTGCTACTGCTGCTGCTAAGTTGCTTCAGTCGTGTCTGACTCTGTGCAACCCCATAGATGGAAGCCCACCAGGCTCCCCTGTCACGGGGATTCTCCAGGCAGGAACATTGGAGTGGGTTGCCATTTCCTTCTCCACTGCTGCTGCTGCTAAGTCGCTTCAGTCGTGTCCGACTCTGTGTGACCCCGTAGACGGAAGCCTACCAGGCTCCCCTGTCCCTGGGATTCTCCAGGCAAGAACACTGGAGTGGGTTGCCATTTCCTTCTCTAATGCATGAAAGTGAAAAGTGAAAAATCGCTTCAGTCATGTCTGACATATATATGTGTATATGTATATATATATATATATAAAACTATGACTTTACATAAAGTCATAGTGTATACTCAATGATGACAGAAAGCTAAAATAATTTCACTGCCTTAAAACAAATATTTTTCGCAGCAGAATTTGTAGTTTTAATACACTCAACTCAAAAGAGTTCACTGTTTCCTGGATTTGATGTATCTGTTGTGAAATGGTAGCAATAGTATATAGGCTTATTGATAGAATAAAGTCAGTTAATACAAGTAAAGGGTGTGGGTCTAGGTAGTTGTAAGTGCTCAATAAACCTAGTGCTACTGTCACATATCTGATGAGTACTTTGTTATATTGAAGTCTTATGAAGGTGATAGTCTTTCATTCCGGCCGCCCCCCCTACCCAGGAATGAATTTACACTCCCTCCAGTGGTGCTAAGTACTTTGCAGTGGTTACCGGTTATGTGAAACAGGAAGTTTTCTAGTTGTATATTTTAGTTTCACTAGTAAACCACCATGGCTGTGTGGAAAGAGGGGGAGGGCAGGCTGTATGTCTGTGTGTCTTTTGGGGACGTATCTGACATGTGGGTATAGTCAGGTTTTCATGCATATTTAAGAGTATGATGAAGATAAAGTATATTAAAACCATGTTGCAGTTTCTGTGAAGAAGTGGAATTGTACTATGCATTCTTAATAAATGACCTGAGACAAACTTTCAAGATTGGTAATTATCAGGGTTAAAAAATAAATACTAGCTGAGTACCTATTAAGTGATGAGGAAGAGGAAGATAGAGGGGAAAAGATAGTGGTAAATTCCAACCAGCTCATTTCTCGCCATGTTTGAAATGCATACAAAAGTTTTTAAGTTTTAATGGTAATAAATGGTAAAACAGTAGTGATCACAGTTGGGATTAGTTTTGACAGTATGACTGAATAGCTCTTAGCGTGCTTTGGTATTGAACCCCAGCCTTGAAAATTAAGGCATATAAGAAATTTCATACCATGTAGATTAAATAAGGTAGCTATTTTTGCCTAAATGTTCTTTTGGCCTAGTAGTAAAGAACATAAACATCCCTTTACACAGTGTAGATTATTAAAAATTGTTTAAAAATGAATCAGACAGTTGGAAAGTTGTATATGTTCAAAAAGATACATAATTATGAATAACTTTTTGCTCTTTCCTCATTCAAAATTTATTATAATGTATATGATAGACATTATAGTAAGCAAATTTTGTTGCTTTTATTCATATTCTGTAAAATCTGGTATAGCTTTAATTGACTGTTGTAGCCCTATTTGTGTTTTTGTGAAATGACAATAACATATAGAGATTTAATTTGTTTGAGATTAATTGTGCCAAGATGCTATGTAGTGTGAAGTGTCAGTGCTTTTTTCTTTTTTTAATAGTAAATTTTGTATGTGGGTGGTGGCAGAACCACACAGGGAGAAACTTTTTTTTTTTTTTTTTACCATGTCATAGTTTGTTCTACTCAAACCATGAAGTAGTGTAGATCCTTTAATAATCCTACTGAGAGAATTTCATGCTGTTTAAGGGGAATGCTTACATATGGGTAACGACAACATTTTTAATTAGGCTATACAGTGGAAAGGGGAAAGCTTCAGAAATAGTGTATGGTAAGAATGCTGTTGATTAATTTTAAGATGACATATTTATGTTTTATGTGAGTATATTATGTTTGAATCCTATGATGAATTCTAACTAAATTAACTAAAGAATCTAACTTTGATTCTTTGTGCAATTTGGTTCAAGAATTTTGTTTTTGGTAGATTATCAGTTATATCTCCTAAACTTAGTATGTATATAGTATATATTTTTCAATTCAGATATTTAGGCTTATTTTATGATTTTCAGTGTAATTTAATCTTGATAAATATGTGATATTCATAAAATTGTAACTTTTTATTTAGCATCATTAAAATTATAGTAATGTTTTTGGTTAAGAGATTTAAAATAAACTTGGAATTTTGAGCTTCATAGTAAGTTCTTAAATAGAATGCTAGATTTGATTTTATTAATATTTTTGTGCAGCAAGTATAGTAAATGCATTCTTAAAGTTAAGCTTAAAATATTTGCTACTTTGTGACTTACCATATAATCTAGCAATTATGTTAAAAGCATTGCTAGATCATATGGTAACTGCATATTTTGTTTTTTAAAGAAATTGCTAAGCTGTTTTCCAGAGTATCTATACTATTTTTCTGTAAATCGTTGTTGTTGTTCAGTCACTCAGTCGTGTCCGACTCTTTGCGACCCCATGGACTATAGCACGCCAAGCTTCCCTGTCCTTTGCTACCTTCCGGAGTTTGCTCAAACTCATGTGCATTGAGTTGATGATGCCATCCAACCATCTCATCCTCTGTTACCCACTTCTCTTGCCATCAATCTTTCCCAGCATCAGAGCCTTCCCAGTGAATTGGCTCTTGTTATCAGGTGGCCAAGTATTGGAGATTCAGCTTCAGTATCAGTCCTTCCAATGAATACTCAGGGTTGTTTTCCTTTAGGATTGACTGGTTTGATCTCCTTGCAGTCCACGGGACTCTCAAGAGTCTTCTCCAACACCACAGTTCAAAAACATCAGTTCTTCAGTGCTCAGCCTTCTTTATGGCTCAGCTCTTACATCCATACATGACTACTGGGAAAACCATAGCTTTTGACTATATAAACCTTTGTCGGCAAAGTGATCTCTTTCCTTTTTAATACTCTGTCTAGGTTTGTCATATCTTTTCTTCCAAGGAGCAAGCGTCTTTCAGTTTCATGGCTGCAGCCACCATCCATCAACAGTATGTGAGTGACACATTGTGATGTATCTGTATTCTTGCCGGCCTTTGGTATTGACACTGCTTTTTATTTTAGAGATTCTAATACACATTCAGTGATAATCTTGGGGTTTCATTTGTGTTTTCCTGATGGATAATGTGTTGAACATCTTTTCTTGGGCTGATTTGCCCTATGTATATCCTTTTCTGTGAAGTGATACCCTTTGCTGTTTTCTAATTGCGTTATTTGTGGTTTTACTAGAGTTCTTTTCAGATGTACATACTAGTTCTTTTGTCAGATATGTGGTTCACAAATATTTTTCTCCCTCCCCCCCTTTTTATTTTTTTGTTGCTTGTCTTTTTATCCTGTTACTAGAGTCTTTTATAAAGCAAGAGATTTAGTTTTTATGATGTCCAGCTTATCATATTGCCTTTTGTGAATCATGTTTTTGATATCAAGTCTGCCCTGCATCCCAAAGATTTTCTCCTATTTTTTTTTTTTTTCTTTACATTTTGATGTTTTCTGTTTAGTACTGTGATTGGGCTTGAGTTAACTTTTGTTTAAGGCATGAGGTTGAGGTATATTTGTTTTGCCTGCTGTGTCCAAATGCTCTCTCAGCAGTTGTTAAAATGGTTAAAATGGCTGTAATTTCTCCGTGATATGATTTGTATTTGGTGGCTCAGAGGTTAAAGCATCTGCCTCCAGTGCAGGAGACCCAGGTTCCATCCCTGGGTTGGGAAGATCCCCTGGAGAAGGAAATGGTAACCCACTCCAGTATTCTTGCCTGGAGAATCCCATGAACGGAGAAGCCTGGTCGGCTCCAGTCCACGGGGTCACAAAGAGTTGGACACGACTGAGCGACTTCACTTCACTATAGGCTATATTTGTTTGTGTCTATTTCCATGTTACCTGTTTGAATCCAGCCCATTGTTCTGTGTTTCTCTGTGTACCAGTATCCTAGTGTCTTAATTACTGTAGCTAAAAATAGTCCTTAATATCATGTAGAATGAGTCTTCATACAATTTGTTTCTTCTTTTTAAAGATTGTTTTATCTACTTCAGTGCTACAGTATAAAATAAGATTCCTCAAAATGTTCTGAGACACTTGTTTTTCGATGTGAGAACTTCTGTAGGACTGTTCTGTCTTCCTTACGGATTGATCCTTTTGTCATTATGTAGTATCTTCCTTTGCCTCTTGCCATTTTCTTTGCTCTAAAATCTAGTTTATCTGATATTAATACAGTTACTCCTCCTTTTTATTGACTCATGTTTACTTGGTATGTCTTTTTTCAAGCTTCTGCTTTCAAAGAATTACTTTCATGTTTTTAGACATTGTGCTATTTTGGTGAATTGTTACCATTTCCATTTAAGTTAATTATTAATGTGTAATAGCTTTTCTTTCTTCTTACTTTTGTTTATTTTCCTTATTCTCATTTCTCTGTTTTCTTTTCTGACTTTCCTGTATGTACTGGAACATTTCTGGGGACTCCATCTTGGTTTTTAGATAGTGTATTTGAGTGTATTTTGCATAACTTTTATGATTTTCACAGCAGTTGCTCAGAGTATGATAATACTTACATGAGCTGTGTTAAGTTACTGTTAACAACATTTTTTTTTACTTCAAGTGACATGTAGAAGCCTTATTTCTATTTAGGCCCCTTTACCTTTCTCCTTTTTAAATTTAGTATCAGACGGTGGTAAAGATTTTATTGTAAATCAAGTATGATTTATAAAACTTGGGGGGGTGATGGCCTACTGTATGTGCCTGTAGTTTTGCTTTTTCTGTTTTTTCCTTACTTGTACTCTAATGTTCCTTCTTTTTCATTTTTATTTTTGACAGACTTTAGTCAATTATCAAGGACACATTCCTTCATTTATTGTTTTTAAATATGAGATTAAGTTTTTAAAGTAAATGTAGTATATACTAAAGACATTATATGCTTTAGTGGTATGAGGAATATTAAAACATATTCTTAGACAAATGAGATATTTTGTACTTATGACAATGAACAAAAATATTTTCGGGTTGTAGGAAAGTGCCGGAAGAATACATCTGATTACACAGTTCTAATAATAATGATGAAATAATGATGGCAAGAATGAGTAATAGCTATTTTCCATACATTTTTTAACACTAAGGGAAGATCAAAGTGTTGTAATCAGACTGCAAATTAGTATGTTCATCTGTGCTGATCTCAACTAATAGATTCTTCTTAATAATAAACACAGTTTATACTTAATCTATAATGTTTCTCCACCAATTGTCATATAAGTGAAAGAGTAATATTTTCCAGTTGAGATGTCAAAAAATAGTGTGATTTTTAAAGGTCTTTCTTGTTTTGGAGTTTCTTAAATTAACTGGTGCTCTGTTTCTTTGACAATATATCTATGTAAGGTGATGGCTGTTAACTTTGTAAATAGTTAACTGTGAATTTTGGTACCTGGTAGTAAGTTATGATTATATAAATTGTTGATATTCATGTCATGAAAGCATTTGATTTCCGTTCAGTTTTATAAACAGATAGTATTGATTATTCTTAATGTTCTCACACATGTGTTTTTTCTGAATTTTCACAAATGTCTGGAGTGGGATAGCATTCTCTGTTTCAGAGTGTCTTTATGATCAAAATTTCTGTATTTTTAATATTTTAAATTAATAAATTCATGTCTAGACAAAAGTTTCTGTATTTCTTTCAGTTAATGCTGATTTCCTTTCATTAGTTTTTTTTTAATCATCAATTTTCTGATTGTCATCTATCAAATCATTCTCCCATTTGGTTTAATTTATACTTTTATTCATTTTTATATCATTTTTCCTGTTATTTTCGCTCCTCTATAAGTACATGGGTTGGGAATGTGTGTGGTCAGATATTTAAATTTTTTTCATAAGGTGTTGTAGAAAACCCGCTTCTTTCTTCTGAGCTGTTATGTCCTTGGGTGGTCACTGAACCGTTTGATACTGTAGCTGTGAGCTATGCTTGCTCATTTATACATTGCTTTATTGTTTAAAATCTCTTCCTGGAGTTAATTGCTTTCAGTCTATTGACTTTTTTTTTTAAAGTTTCACAATCTCAAAAGTCTTTTGAATGCTGTTGTATTGACATAGTTATTCACGTTATTGATGGGATTTTTATCTTTGGTAAATTTTGTAAATTTAGGTGAATTTTAGAAACTTTGAGATAAATCCTGTCTAGTACCAGCTTTCAGTGTTCTCCATAGTATATTAATTTGTATGAGAATTTAAGAGATCTTTAGGTTAAAACGCTAGTGATTTTGTAATAAAGGCAAGTTTTATTTTATTCTCGATTTGGAGTAATTTTTGTATGACTTAAAATCTTCCTAGTGATCCAGGAAGATTATTTGCTAAAAAGAATTCTGGATGGTTTTTTCTTTTACTCTTTTCTGTACACAGTATTCAGTATAATTTCAAAATTATCTTTATAATCTGAAAGGTAAATAAACTTAATTTTGGAAGCAAAAACATAAAACCTTTTAAAATCATGTGTTGGTTGTGGACATCTTTCCTTGTCATTACTTGCAACTCTCCTTTGTTATTTTTATGTCTACATAGTTCTGTTATTTATTCTTGGCAGTCTCTTGGACATTTGGATTGTTTCCAGCTTTTAAATATTTAGCTAACACTTAATAGGCTTCTTTGTTCCTAATAATTTGTTCAACTTACTATCATAGGGTATATACCTGGAAGTGAAACCACTGTTTCTACAAGATTGATCATTTAAAGTTGTGGTTAATGCTACCAAATTGCTTTATGAATGTATCGGTTTATATTCATTAAAATAGTGGCTATGAAAACTTGTTTCTGCAACAGCTTTACCAGCACAAGTGTTTATCTGTTTTATTATCACCGGTGTAGAATGATTGTGTGTTTAATTTACAAATTTTTTAGTGAACTTCAACATTTTTTCAAAGGTTTTGGCTATTTATGTTTTCTCTTCTGTGAATTCCAAACAGTTCATTATTCTTTCAAGGCATTGATCTTTTTCATATTAAATTTAAATGACTTTTTGTATGTTATAGACAGTAACCCATTTTGTAATATATGTTTGTTTTAGTCTTCTCTAGCACTTGGCTTTAGATTCAGTTGAACACCAGAATGCTTGTGTTGAGGGCTCCTATTGTTTGAAAAAAGGATAATCTATAGACACGTTGTGTGGTGAGATTCTCAAGCGAATTGAAACATGAGAGGACTGAATCCAGCTGAGCATATTCTGACTGTACATAATCGAATTACGTGGCAAACAGAATTCTTTCTCTTTCTGACTCTTCTTCTATTTTCCAATATTGAGGAGAACGGCATTTGTATGACTAAATTGGTTTATGTGTGTATGAATTTTTTTTAATTTTTTTCTTCAATTTTTTTATCGTGACAGTGCTCATAGCATAAAATTTCACCATAATCATCTTTAAGTGTATATAGTTCAGTGTTATTAAGTACATTCATCATCTTGCTCAGCTGTCACCACCATACATCTTTATAACTGTTCATCTTGTAAAACTGAAACCCATTAAACAATAATTTCCAATCCTCTCCCTCCCCCAGAGGAGGGTAGCCACCATTCTATTTGCATATCTATGATTCTGATTCCTTTAAGTACTTTATATAAGTGAAGTGATAACAGTATGTGTCTTTTTCTGACTGACTTATTTAACTTAGCTTAATTGCCTGGAGAATCCCAGGGACGGGGAAGCTGCTGTCTACGGGGTCGCACAGAGTCAGACACGACTGAAGTGACACAGCAGCAGCAATGGCCTCAGAGTTCATCTGTGTTGTAGCATGTGTCAGAATTTTCCTTTTTAATGCTGAATGTTATTCTGTTGTTCTAGATGGGTAGTTGAGTGGTTTCCATGATTTATCTATTACAAATGACTCATCTGTGAATCAGATCAGATCAGATCAGTCGTTCAGTCGTGTCCAACTCTTTGCGACCCCATGAATCGCAGCACGCCAGGCCTCCCTGTCCATCACCAACTCCCGGAGTTCACCCAGACTCACGTCCATCGAGTTAGTGATGCCATCCAGCCATCTCATCCTCTGTCGTCCCCTTCTCCTCCTGTCCCCAATCCCTCCCAGCATCAGAGTCTTTTCCAGTGACTCAACTTTTCCATCAGGTGGCCAAAGTACTGGAGTTTCAGCTTTAGCATCATTCCTTCCAAAGAAATCCCAGGGCTGATCTCCTTCAGAATGGACTGGTTGGATCTCCTTGCAGTCCAAGGGACTCTCAAGAGTCTTCTCCAACACCACAGTTCAAAAGCATCAATTCCTCGGCACTCAGCCTTCTTACAGTCCAACTCTCACATCCATACCATGACCACAGGAAAAACCATAGCCTTGACTAGACAGTCCTTTGTTGGCAAAGTAATGTCTCTGCTTTTGAATATGCTATCTAGGTTGGTCATAACTTTCCTTCCAAGGAGTAAGCGTCTTTTAATTTCATGGCTGCAGTCACCATCTGCAGTGATTTTGGAGCCCAGAAAAATAAAGTCTGACACTGTTTCCACTGTTTCCCCGTCTGTTTCCCATGAAGTGATGGGACTGGATGCCATGATCTTCGTTTTCTGAATGTTGAGCTTTAAGCCAACTTTTTCACTCTCCACTTTCACCTTGATCAATAGGCTTTTGAGTTCCTCTTCACTTTCTGCCATAAGGGTGGTGTCATCTGCATATCTGAAGTTATTGATATTTCTCCTGGCAATCTTGATTCCAGCTTGTGTTTCTCCAGTCCAGCGTTTCTCATGATGTACTCTGCATATAAGTTAAATAAACAGGGTGACAATATACAGCTTTGACGTACTCCTTTTCCTATTTGGAACCAGTCTGTTGTTCCATGTCCAGTTGCTTCCTGTTGCTTCCTGACCTGCATACAGATTTCTCAGGAGGCAGATCAGGTGGTCTGGTATTCCCATCTCTTTCAGAATTTTCCAGTTTATTGTGATCCACACAGTCAAAG
>NW_011495047.1:6324926-6343057 GCF_000754665.1 Bison bison bison
AGATGTTTTTCTGGAACTTTCTTGCTTTTTCCATGATCCAGCAGATGTTGGCAATTTGATCTCTGGTTCCTCTGCCTTTTCTAAAACCAGCTTGAACATCTGGAAGTTCATGGTTCACATATTGCTGAAGCCTGGCTTGGAGAATTTTGAGCATTACTTTACTAGCGTGTGAGATGAGTGCAGTTGTGCGGTAGTTTGAGCATTCTTTGGCATTGCCTTTCTTTGGGATTGGCATGAAAACTGACCTTTTCCAGTCCTGTGGCCACTGCTGAGTTTTCCAAATTTGCTGTCACATTGAGTGCAGCTCTTGCACAGCATCATCTTTCAGGATTTGGAATAGCTCAACTGGAATTCCATCACCTCCACTAGCTTTGTTCATAGTGATGCTTTCTAAGGCCCACTTGACTTCACGTTCCAGGATGTCTGGCTCTAGGTGAGTGATCACACCATCGTGATTATCTGGGTCGTGAAGATCTTTTTTGTACAGTTCTTCTGTGTATTCTTGCCATCTCTTCTTAATATCTTCTGCTTCTGTTAGGTCCATACACCATTTCTGTCCTTTATCGAGCCCATCTTTGCATGAAATGTTCCTTTGGTATCTCTGATTTTCTTGAAGAAATCTCTAGTTTTTCCCATTCTGTTGTTTTCCTCTATTTCTTTGCACTGATCGCTGAAGAAGGCTTTCTTATCTCTTCTTGCTATTTTTTGGAATTCTGCATTCAGATGTTTATACCTTTCCTTTTCTCCTTTGCTTTTCGCTTCTCTTCTTTTCACAGCTATTTGTAAGGCCTCCCCAGACAGCCATTTTGCTTTTTTGCATTTCTTTTCTATGGGAGTGGTCTTGATCCCTGTCTCCTGTACAATGTCACGAACCTCATTCCATAGTTCATCAGGCACTCTATCTATCAGATCTAGGCCCTTAAATCTATTTCTCACTTCCACTGTATAATCATAAGGGATTTGATTTAGGTCATACCTGAATGGTCTAGTGGTTTTCCCTACTTTCTTCAATTTAAGTCTGAATTTGGCAATAAGGAGTTCATGGTCTGAGCCACAGTCAGCTCCTGGTCTTGTTTTTGCTGACTGTATAGAGCTTCTCCATCTTTGGCTGCAAAGAATATAATCAATCTGATTTTGGTGTTGACCATCTGGTGATGTCCATGTATAGAGTCTTCTCTTGTGTTGTTGGAAGAGGGTGTTTGCTATGACCAGTGCATCTGTGAATATGAGTGTACAAATATCTCTTTGAGACTCTGCTTTCAATCATTTTGGATGTATACCCAGAAGTGGAATTACTGGGTCATGTGATAATTCTCTTTCAAATTTTTTAAGAAGCTGCCATACTGTTTTCCATAGCACTGCACACAGGAAGCGTTAGAATTTGTGAATGGCAGCTAGAAGCTCTAGAAGGAATGCAGGCCTGTTGTCACTTTGATTTTATCCCATTGAAACTCATTTTAAACTTCTGATCTCTACAGCTGTTAAGATACTATGTTTGTGTTATTTTAAGCCTCCCTGTTTATTTCAGCAACAGTAGGAGAATAATATAGCCATTAATCAATATCAGCAGTCACCCACCTCTGGACTTCTCATTACACAAAACAAACCAAACAAAACCCTTATGTGTGCAAGTCTCCCTTTTAGACAGCCACATACAGTTCTAGTAGATAAGGGAAATTTCCCCGTTCAGCGCCTCTCTAGAACTTTTGATATCAGGTCGAGATTATTTGTAGACAGTTCTATTGAACTCAGCTATAAAATTGTCTACGGCTTTTGTGTGTGTGTCTGTATGTTTGTGTTTATTAGAGGAGTAAGGGTTTGGTTTGATTTTATTTTTTAACTGCAGTTTGAGTGTCTTGAACAGCCGTGGGTCTGTTTTCCTATTTGTTTTTTTATTTATTTTTTAAAATTGCTATTTTCTGGGAAACTGTCCAGTTTGTCTTGGTTTTAGATACATCTTACTAAAGGTATTTATGGTATTTTCTCTCTGTGTGGTAATGTTGCCCTTTTCATTGCTAATATTGTATCTTCCTTTTTCTTGATCAACCTTATGTAAACTCTTTTTTTAATTAAGTTTTTAAAATTGTTATAACTTTATTAAAAACTTAAAAATTTTTTTAAATTTGGATTTCATTTGTAGGTCAGAGCTTCCCAAACAGTTTGCCCCATCACCCTGGAGCGTGTGAGTGATAATAGTAGTGCCAGGGACTGATTATTTCAACTGTTAGTGAAATACCCAGGAACGCCATAAAGATAGGGAAGCACTGTTAGAGGTAAGAAAAAGGATCGAAGGAGTTTTATTAGAGGAATGGAAATGCTCAAGATCTGAGTTTCCAGAATAATTGCTTTGGCAGCTCCATATGGGTTTTGAGGCAGGGAAACCAGTTATGAGACCGTATCCAAAAAGCCCAGGTGAGACATGCCAAGGGCTTGTATTGAGTTGGCATCAGCTGGATTGAAGAAAAATGCACCAATTTGAAACATACTGAAGAAGAAGAGTTCATGGGACTGGTGAGTGGCTGTGAACTCAGAAGTTTAGAATGAGTTTTAGACTTGGGAGGTGGTGATGCTATCAGCCTTAATAGGTAATGTAAAAGTCATTGCCCATTTACAGGGTAAGTTGGTGTCTTCTGTTTGAGGCAAGCAAAATTTAATATGTGTTAGGACTTCCAAAAGTCTGGTAGTCAGTCAGAATATGGATCAAGGATATTTAGGGACTGAAGATAAATGTTTCAGAATCATCAGTTTATGGATAGCAGTTGAAGCCATGGCCACGGTTGGTTTTCTCAGTGACAACGTGTAGAGGGAGAAAAGAAAACTGAAAGAAGTCTCCAAAGGCCCACCAATGTTTAAGAATCATTTGGGGAAAGAGAAGTCAATAAAGTAATCAAAATGAAATAGCTAGAGAGTAGAAAATAATATCAGAAGAGAGGTCCCAAAACCCCAGCAAGAAAGATTTTCTGAGTGGAAGTTGTCAGTAGTATCAAATCAAATAAAAGGTGGTAAATAACCTTGTGTTTGGGAGAAAAAAAAGTTACTTGTGGCTTTGGAGAGAATACTTTATGGAGTGATGGGAGTATAAGCCAGAATGGACTAAGGTGTGTGAGTCTAACAGAAATATCTGTGGGTTCCAGGACAAGAGTTCATGTTGTAGCCCACTCTGCTCCGTTCTCCCTCCCAGTCCTGGAGCACCTTGCTTGCATGGATACGAGTACTCCAGCTGACATGTTCGTATTCTGCCCAGCCCTGTGTCTCCGCTTGGCTGTCCCTCAGATTTAATGGTGCATCAAGGAACGGTACAGAGAGTATTCAGGAAGGTGGATCTGGGCAGGACACTTGCATAGGTTCTGAATCTGGACTTTGGACATTGATCAAGGTGTTTGAGGGTCCTGGTATCTGGAACATATTCTAGAAAGGGGGATGAAGGCTTGGGTCAAGCAAGTCTTCTTGGTTCCCATAGACTTAACCGGAAGAGGGCCAAAGCAGATTCTTTAAAACATATGGTTCAGGATAGGTCCCTGGTTGTGTAGGTTCAAACAGTGACATTAGAGATGTGAAGAATTGGTTAGAACTTTGAGAAAACAAGTGGATGCTTTCTAGGTCCAAACGTCTTGTCCTTTGCCTAGCTACCAGTTTCTCTGGTCCCATTATTAATCTTGTTATTGTCAATATTGGCAACCATTTTATAAACTCAGTTTCAAGACTTGCCCTCTTTGATCAGCACTGTTTCTCTTCATAGCACACCTCTTTACTATCCCAACTTAACAAACCCATTGCTCTGTAAACTTTTTTATTCTCTTACCCTTCTTGAATTCTTGTCTTCCTCCTTTACGTACCTCTAGTCTCCACTGTCATTATAATCATCACAATGCAAGTACCTGCAACTCTATTTTGCTCATTCTGCTTTCTTCCTCCTCAGTTGTTTTGCTCCTCTTTCCCTCCTTCCTTGAATTAACTTCACCTTCCTGCCTACTCTGTGTTTAGGCTGGCTCTACATAGGCACAAGTCAGTGTGTCTGAAGAAAATACTTGATACTGACTTTTCTGATTTATATCATGACCACTAATTTCAGCTTGTACTTTGCAAACTTTTTGATTCTCCCAGTTCATTCCCTATTGTTTTTTTTTTAATAGCCCTCTTATACATTCTCCTTTCTTTCTAAACATTCAGCACCTCTTCTTTAGCATTACTGTCAGTTGCTAACTTTTACTCTCTGTTTCACTGAGATGATAAAACTCTTTACTGGAAAATTTAAATAAGTTCCCAACACCAAATATACATCTTCATCTCTGTCTATGCCCACGACCTGGACTGTTACTATGGATGAACTCTCTGTGCTCCTATCTAAGGCCAACGCCCTGCACATATGCATTTAATTCTGTCTTCTCTCACCTCCTCAAAGACATTACACCAGAATTTGTAGTTTTTATTTTGCTAATCAACAGCATTTGGAGTTGCATAAATTTCCTCTACTCTCAAACAATAAACAACAGTAGCAACCACAACATATTGATCGTGCATCGTTCCTAATATTCCCATTGCTCTGCTCCCCTTTTAGCAGAACTTTACAGAGTTGTCTGTTCTCACAGTCTCCAGTTACCTTCTCTTTCTCTTGAAGCCACTTCATTCAAATTTTTGCTTCTATCACTCCACTCAGACTGTGCTTCTGAGGGTCACCAATGACCTCTGCATTACTAAATCTAGTGGTCAGTTTTTAGTGCTTACCTTCATTGACCTATAACATTTGACATAGTTGATCACCTTTCTTGTTGAAAGACATTATTCATTATCCGGAAGAACCTCACTCTTCTGGTGTTTCTTTTACCTTGTTTAGTCACTTCCTGCTCATCGCTTGGTTGTTGGTTGCTTCTCATCTCCTGATCCCCTGAATGATTATGAAGTATATACCCTTCCCTTCCTTATTCCTCACCTATTTTTCTTATTCATCACTGTCTGATACTGTAAATATTTAACTTATTCATTCATATTAGTTTACCCTACTGAAGTATTTTCTTCATGAAGTGAATGGTTAGTTCTGTCCCCTGCTCTATTCCCGGCACCTGTTAGGAGCAAAGTAACTCTTTGTTAAATGAATGTTACCATTCCACACAGGTAGGAAGACAATAGCTAAAAATTACTATAATGGAGAATCAGGGTTTTTTGCTTTTTTTCTTTCCTAGTAAATGATATGACCTATATTAAAACTCCTGCAGCCCAAGTCTAGAGCCCAGTTATATAGATCTAAGTATGCACTCTGAAGTTTCCTGTGAAGATAGTTGGGATAGAGCCAGACTAGAAGAAAAAGGGATGAGCAGAGCTGCTAGTGGTCTAGTTCCTGGCCTACCCTTAACTTTGCTGTGTGACCTTGAACAAATGGCTTACTCTTTTGAGTTTCATTTCCTCATCCGTAAAATGCAGACTGTAGGCTCTATGTTATCTAATTCTTTCATAACCTTAGTAATTTTTCGTTGTGTAATTGTGAGGTTTTCTGCCAAGGTTTAATGTACCTAAGAAGTACAAAGAATGCATCCAATATAAAGATTGCTCCTATAGTTTACATTAGTCAAACTAAGAACACAAAATTCTGCTTCAGTGTGTCGAATGCACCTTGGTCACTTAGGCCGTGCAGCTTTGGAGCTCTGGTTTAGATAGGCGGACAGGAGAGTTGTCAGCATCCTGCTTGAGTGATGACGATGGACTTTTGAGAAAACCGAGATAAGAAATAGGAAGTCTAGAAGGTTAAATAGATGGTTTGGACAGGTAAGGAGGATTTTAAAATCAGGGAGGGGAATTTTCTGTTACGGATATAATGAAAGTACTGTGTGGAAGAGAGTCCAACATGGGTGTTTTTGAGGAAGGGGAAATTGGAGTTAAGTAAACTGCATAGGAGGGCTTCCCAGATGGCTCAGCAGGTGACGAACCTGCCTGCCAATGAAGGAGACATAAGAGATGTACATTCAATCCCTGGGTCAGGAAGGTCCCTTGGAAGAGAAGTGGCAACCCACTCCAGCATTCTTGCCTAGAGAATTCCATGGGCAGAGGAGCCTGGCGGGCTACAGTCCATGGGGTCACAGAGTCGAACATGACTGAGCAGTTGAGCATAAGCTGCATAAGATGTTGTTGTAGTAATTCCAGGAACAGAAAGGATCTAGGTCTGTTTTAGTCTGGCAGCAGTGGTAATGGGGGAGAAGGGGTAGATGAGAGGAGGGAAGAATCCCAGGATCTGGTGGTTGATTGGATGTACAAGAATGAAGGAAGCAGAGATTTAAGATGATCTGAGGTTTTAACCAGGGTTACCAGGGCACTTTCTATCAGGATATTATGATATTAGGAGCAGTGGCTGGAGGAAGGACTCTAATATGAATGGATGGAGTATATGGGTTAAGATTCAGAAGTTATTTAGGGCAGAGGATTTCAAGCTTTTCTCCCCCCCCCCCACCTCCAAAGGAAGTGTTATATAAAGACACAATATGTAAAAACGCATGAAAGTGAATCTGATTTGGTTTGAGCCAAGGCAGAAGTTGGTGATAGATGACACCAGTACCTTGCTGGCTGGTCCTCCTCCTGGTCTTTGAGGCATCTTGTTGAATCTGAGGACTCTGATGAGTAGAGTCAGGAACCATTGAAGTAAATCATCTGTAAATGTTCTTCTAGATTGAATATTTGGTGACCTGAGAGTCTGTTATATCCTCTGAATCTTCTGGTTGGCAACATCTTCCTGTGTCTCTTTGACTTAGCATTTAGCAAATCTTTATTATTTCCCACTTTTGTGTCATCCCTGGGGAATGGTAGAATACTAGAGTCCCTTCTCAATGAAACCTTGCAGTTTGTTATAGCAAGCCACCACTTAAAAGATAATAAAAAGCCATCAAATAACTCTTAAGTGTAATCCATAGAGTGTTGTGACAGAGAAGTACCAGTCAATCTGAGCTTGTAAGAATATCTCGCTTTGTTGAGGGACTCAGGTGAGGGGTGATCAGGGAGGACTTCTTTGTGAATGTTACAGTGGGGCTTGTTGGAGATAGACAAGAGAGCAGGTTTTGTCTGAGGAACTCAGAGGAGTCCTTCATGGGAGGGCAGGAGCTCACGTAAGGCTGGAGAGGAACAAGGTCAAACTGAAAATACAGATAAGCACCAAATCAGTGCTTGTCATGTTGAAGATTGTAGGCTTCATTCTGAGAGTGCTGGTAATCCGCTGAAAGGTTTTTCAGTGAGGGGGTACAATGACCTGATTTATGTTTTAAACGGACCAGCCTGGCAGAGAATTGGTTTCTTGTGAGGGTGAGATGGAAATGGGGACCAGGAGATACAGGGAGACCACCTGGGAGACCACAGAAGCAGTTCAGCTGAGAGATGCTGTGTCTGAGCCATGGGGCTGGTACTGGGGAACTAGTGATGAGCACCGGTTTAAGATCTATTTGGGAGGCAGAGTTAACAGGAATTGGTAACAGTTCAGCTGCAGATTGTAAGAGAAAGAACATGTCATTGATGACACCTTAGATTTTGATCTGAATAGGTGGATAAATGTTAATGTCATTTATTAACTTCATGGCCTGTGCCTCCTTTTTTGTTTCTCATGTTGCTTTCACATGTCATTTTTCTGTTCCTTCTCTCCGCTCCGTACCTTTGTTCATCACCATCTCCTCCATACCTTTATGACCTTCTCTGCCTGGTGGCTCAACAAAGAATCTGCTTGCACTGTGGGAGACCTGAGTTCAATTCCTGCATTGGGAAGACCCCCTGAAGGTACCCACTCCTGGAGAATTCCATGGACAGAGGAGCCTGGAGGGCTACAGTTCATAGGGTGGCAAAGAGTCAGACATGACTGAGCAATTAATACTTTCACTTTCTACACACTTAAAATGACTGTTTTTCCTGGGTTTTAATTCAAATTGAAACCTTCTCCACACCATGGTGCAAAACTTCCATCTTGGAGTCTACCATCCTTGATGATGTTATCAGTATTTGTGTATTCTCTATCTTACTGTCTTATATTTGATGTTACTTTGTAAGATTCTCTGTTATTATATGCACATGTATATGTTTGTAGGGTGTCCCCAATTTGCATTGTAATTTCCTTCTGCTTTATGAATATTTGCATCTGAAAATCAGAGTAAAAAGTACAAATACCCCTCTGCTATAACAATTCATTCTTCAGTACATTACATACAATTTTATCTGGTTTATAAATGTTGTATTTATGTTGTTGAGAACCACTAATTTCCTTATCTAGGTAAATACTCTAAATTGAATAGAAAAGTATTTCAAAATAGGGATTTTGTTGAGAGGAGAGGTGATAGCATACAAGACTTTATGAAGTTAGCTGTTAAGAAAGGCTTATGGACAAAGGTATTTAGTCAGTTTTCTTAAACTGGTCATTTGACTGCTTTCTGGAAAAGGTAATTGTTTAAAACCAATCTGAGTAAGTTTCCATTAATGTTGTAAAAACTTTTGAATTTACTATTAGATAAACAGTAATCTTAAATTTTTGTTATTGTAGATTTTTGCTTTTTAAAATATTTCATCAAGAAGTGCATAAGGCCTTCACTATTTTCCTTTCTTCTCTTTATCCTTTCTCTCATAATAATTACTTTGATTTTAATACACCTTCAATCTGAAACTTCTTTGAACTCATTTCTTAATTATCTGAAATATGATAATTTTGTACACATTCCAGAGATAGTATCATCATTAATTCAAAGATGCCTATGCCATGTTTTAATACTGCATATTTATTTTTAATTTATAATTATTGAGTAGGTCAAAAGAAAAGTAAAATTTTGAAAACTGATCGAATTCATTTTTGCCTCTTATTTGCAAACTTTGTCTCTATTTGAGAAGATATATTCAAAGGGAAATTAAAAGTGAATTCACATTGATCTTAAAATATATAATGTATCCCATTTTAGGAAGTTGTATGAAGGTCAGTTAAAATCAAGTGGGGTTTCAGAAACATTGGAAATAACTGATGTAAAACGTTGATTAGGTATGCATATGATACTATTTTTTAACATGTTAACATAATTTGAAAATTTGAACTCTATTTTATGAGCTTAACTAGTTGTAAATTAAAGTAAAACAAAATAAAACTACAATATTTTAAAAACTAAGCATAAGGCAGTTTGGTGAAGTTTAAGAACATGAATGTTTTAGTTGGAACAGATGTGAAAGACATATTATTTTAAAGGAAAATGAGGTCCACAGCTATCTGTTTGGAAATGTCTTTCAATTACAGTGGCGTCCGTGAATGTTGGATCTGAATGAAGATTTGGCTAGAACTTTTCTATATCCTATTCTGTATTTCCTTTTGAATAAGAAATAGCATGTGTGAAATACATTTACTATAATCCATTCCATACTGTGTAATAAAAATTCTGTGAGGAATGATTATGCATGGTATGAAATTAGCCCGATTATATGTTCTTTTCACTTTTAGCTAGCTAGTATTTTAAAGTTTATATAAATGTTATAGAGTGTGTTGATACATTAATTTATTTTTCAAAATGGGAATATGGAGTAACTTACTCTCATTATAGATAATCACATTCCATTGGTGGTGTAACTTCCTATATTTAGCCAGACACGAAACATTGTTCACTGCAAAGAAAAGTAAGTGCCTTACCTAAGTGAAGCAATTAGAAATGAATTCTTGCTGAATAAGATGTTCAGGGGAATTGCTGAACAAGAGTATTTGCATTTAGCAATTCTTATTTTAAATTCTAATTCTAACTGCAGGATAACTGAGTTGAAAAGGGTAACTTATAGTTCACATTAAAACTATACTGAAGGACTTCCCTGGTGGAGAGTGGTTAAAATTCTGTGCTTCCAGTGTAGGGGTCGTGGGTTCGATCCCTGGTCGGGGAATTAAGATCCCACATGCCAAACTGTGGGGCCAATAAATAAATAATAAATAAATAGATAAAATAAAATTTAAAAAATAAAGTGAATGATTACTGTGTTATCTGTTATTATTCATTTAAATGTACATATTAGAATTTCAGTAAACAAAATGCAATTTAATATATATTTAATCATTTTATTTAAATTACTAATCAGAAAATGTTTTTATTCTTGAATTTAATAAGTTTATTAAAATTATATTGAAATCCTTATATTCTGTTAAGGAAGTTAGTATATATGTGCTTGTGTGTATATGGGCATATATGATTGTTTAGATCAGAACTATTCAAATTTAAGAATAATTTTGATATTTGGCAAAACTAATACAATTATGTAAAGTTTAAAAATAAAATAAAATTTAAAAATAAATAAATATAGAAAATAAATAATGTATAGAATGTCCATTTGTTACAAGAACTGTACAATAATTTTATATCAGACTTAAGCTGTGTATGTATGCTCATGTAATAATCTATTAGATATTGGACTCAGGCATTAAGTAAATGAATATCAAATTTTTTCTTCCAACTTTAAAAAGTCAAATTTTCCTGTGATACTTACTTATTAGGATAGACCTCAAGAGCATGGACTTCTAAACCAATAGTCTGTCAATTAATAACTGTGTGACCTTTAGTAAGTTACTCACTTCTAGGTGAGCAACTTACTTTTCATCATCTATAAAATGAAGGGGTGTTCTGAGCAATAACTAAGTGCAAAAATACAAAGTGTTTAACATCTGTACCTTGCATGTAATAAGTGCTATCAACAAAAATGTGGGATTGTTATATTAGCTGCATTTAAATATGTGATTTTGGAATCTTGAAAATTTGTAAATTTTAAAAATTATAAGTCAAAATTAGATCTGCTTCAGCTATTTTACTGGACATTTTGATTGTGGATGTTCTTCATTAATGTATTAATTTATACTTGTTTTCATTTAACATTGGGTGGCTTAGCTATCACTTAATATTGGTCACTTTAGTTTCTAAGAAGGCAATAAAATATACATGACAATTATATGGACAGTATTTTGTATAATAATCTAATTAGAGAACAAATTTCTAGATGCTTATTAATGATCACCTATGGCATTTGATCAAACATGGCACTCACTATGTTCACATATTAGAGTTTCATTAATATTTGCTGAGTTAAATAGAAACTGTTGCATAAATGTGTTATATAAATATATAGATGTATTATTGCTGATTACCTTTTAAAACTAAGTATTTATTTCCTCTCGTCAATTTGTTTTATTTTTATCTCTTGTCTGTCACACAGAGTAATTAATGTTTGTTACAGTCTGTGATTTGATAGAAGGGTATGCAACATTTTATTGTCTTCCCTCACAGATATCTCTATGAATTGAAGCTAGATTACGGTGTTTTAAGATGTAAACTGACTGACTTTGCTTGGAACAGAAAAATTTTTGTCAGTTAAGCCACAGACTCACATAAATAAGGCTCTGGTCTTAAAGAAACATTTTTTTTTTTTTAATGTTTAACTGATCTTTGAGAAATCTTGAGTTCAAAGTCATGCATTGCAAAAGAGGAAAACATTTCTGAATTATGAATGCTTTTTGTACTGTAGACAGATAAAAGATATTTCTTCTAGAGTTAAAGATAGAAAAAACACCCATAGCGAAACAGAAAATGTGTTATAGGTTTAACAGTGGTTTCAAGTAATGTGAAAAATTATGCTACTGTGAAACTACTGGAGAATCATCATCTGACTATTGAATTACCTACGAATGTCAATCTTCAATATTTGGTGGGGTTTCTTGCCTGACCATAATGTAGGAAAAATAGTCTATTGGATTACCAAGTATTTTGGGTATATACTTTATTCCAAAACAAGTGACTTTTTTCGCTATAAGAAGCCCAGGAAATGTTTTTCATGTGGTTAAAGAGTAAATGTGCAAATAATGTTTTTTTTTTCATAAAAATATTTAAAGTGCTGCTGAATTGTGAAGATTCATGCTTTAATTAGTAATTTCTCAGATGTCAGAGTAGGTTTCAGGTTACATTATTGGTACACGCTTTAAGTTTGTGTAATAGTGTGATAAAATTGTTTAAAATTAAGTTGAATTTTTTTTTTTCTGACAAGGAAAAATAGACTTAACTCTGTATTAGAGGTATTCATTAACTATATACGTACTCTAATCCAATATAACAACATTTAAAATGTTTTTTTTAATAAATGCATCTTATTATCCTTAGTTAATAAATTTTGAAATATAAAATTATTTGTATTTCTGATTTTTAGGATATTCCATCCCTTAATATCCCATGACAGCAGCCTTAATAAGCACTTAATATTTCTTTTCTTATGATTGATTTTAATGTTACAAAATACCACAAATATTTGTAAAAAAAAAGTAACAGTACAGAAAATAAACTGTTGTAATCAGTCTGTCTGTTGTGATTCCCTTGGATTATTCTATTATTTAATTCCATATTATTTAGAGCTTAGAATAAAAGATTTGATTAGAAATTAATGTGTCTACTCAAAAAAGAATACGTGAACTGTTGCAATAACTGAAACATATCTTAAATGATATGTTTAAGATAATGTTCCAAACATTATCATTTAAGATAGTGTGATTTCACTCAGAGTAACTCAAGGATTGTATCTATAGAATTTAAAAAGTTATAGCTCTTTATGTAGTTAAAAAACATTCATGTAGGCTGTTGTAATTAACATAAGATCAACCAAATTTTCCTCAAAATCTTAAGTTATTTCACAACTTAAGAATGAAAGTTTTTTTCAGTGTATCAGTATTATTATAGATGACACATTGATTCATTGTATGTGGTTACTCCCAAGTTCTAAAATTTGATTTGTTTCAGAAATGAAAATTTCAGCAAATTATTGCAATGTAAAGACTCATTCTTTTTTCTCTCTGCTGTCTTTTGGTCAATTTTGTAAAAATGTTTTTTAATAAAAAACTGTTACATTAGGAGACTTTGTAGTTTTAAATTGCAGTGTTTATATGTTCCAGAAGCTGCTACTGTTTGATTCTTAACTTCTTTCCATTTCAGAACTCGTGGCTGTAGCAACTGAGGTGGACATTTGTTCTTTTATTGTCTTTTTTCTACTTTTGGTGAATAAAAAATGACAATCAGTTTTTAAAAATTTTTTGTAAAAGTGATCCGATTTCAAATCAGAAAATTGCATCAGTAGAATATGTATTCCTATTTTGAAAAGCTATTTTAAAAAATATTATTTTCTTTGTAGCTTTTATATTGATTTAACCATCTCTTATTTTAGGAAAATATGATTAAGTATCATCTTAAAGTAATAATGGACAATTCAAAGTCACTAACCTTTCAGATAATACCTTATTCAGCAGAAAAGATATTAGATAAGTTGAGAACTTTGAAATGTTTTTAGATGATATCTAGAAATGTAATGATATAGTATTATAAAGTTCATAGTATTTAAATAGCATTCAAAGTAAGAAATTCTGTCTGAATGCTTTTTTAAGTTCACAGTTTCAGTAAGTTCTGATTGTAGATGAGAAAAATATAGTAAGTTTCTTAATTTATGATGTAATTTGAGTATTTTTTAGATTTGGTTAGCAGTTAGGTTCACTTCCCAGTGTGTAAATTTAAAGAAAAGCAATTGTCTCGCAAAAATCAGATGCCCTTTACAAGACAGGGGGAAAGAGCAATGTTTACATAACACATAGGGACTTAAAAATTCAAAGCATAATAGTTTTATAGTCTTAACTTTCTTATTTTTTTTTCAGTAAACTAAGCAATATAATAGTTTCGTTTTCTGCAAATATCACAGAACTTTTTTCTCATTCAGTTTGTAGTTTTGTTACAGTGCCTATTTTAATCTAAATTTTTCCTTATTTCTGTTTGGCTTTATAAAACATATAAAACAGATATGTAGTTTTCATCCAATTGAATAAGCCATATATTCAGTGACTCTTTAAAAATATTTCATAGTATTTTTAGTAAAAATGCATATAAAGAGGGACCACCATGAAAAAGAAGAGCCATTTAAAAAGTTCCTTGGCAGTTTTTTTTTTTCTTTCAATTAAGAAGAAAGTGTAGAGTAACTGGTCATCAACTTTTGAATTGATCTTTTAAAAAAATCTCATTAAAAGGAAAAGTTATCTGAAATGACCAAGTGCCATTTTCTCCTCTGCTTAATCATTTGTTCACTCAGTACTAATTCAGCTTTTTAAAAAATTTTATCAAAAGATTAACACATGATCTTTTACTCTTCCTAGCCCTGGTATTTAAAAACCAGTTTCAGTATGTAGCAGCAGGAATTTAAATACTGTGATGAGAAATAGAGTAGTGAAGAATTTGTCCTAATGACAAAACTCTTTTCTCCATTGTTGAGTTTCACGGTAAATATTATTTATTTCAACCTTTGGTCCAAGAATGATTTTCTTTTCTTTCTCTGTCTCAGAAGCTTGAGGATATGTTATATTAGATAAACCGTATCAGGGAAGAGGCACTGAATCCATGTTGTTCTTTTTTTACATATTTTCTGAAACAGACTTTTTTCTCTTGTGATTTATAGTATCACAGTAAATCAGCCCTGTCTGTGTTTCCCTGAATCACTTTCATATTTTCATCTTTTAGCAGTAGTTCTCACAATATTTTTATGGAACCAAATGCCTAATAATTGTAACACACACATAATCTTTCGAGAAGTTATAAAAATACAATTCTTGTGCTAATGATATCCAGAAAGCATAATATTCTGAAAAAAGAAATTCCCTTTAGTCAATTTAAAATTAAACACTCTAATGCAAAAGGATATCTAAGGTGAAAGATGTTTGTGTAATGCTAAACATAACCAAAGAAACTGTGGTTTTAGCAAAGGTACTATTGCTCTATTTTATCAAGTGCCAGAAGTTGCATAATGAAAGTCTTTCAGTTAGTGAAAATATAAGTAAAAAAACATAAAAATACCACCCAGCTGGTAGAGATCTTCCTAATTTTTACCTGATTGTATTTCTGAAGAAATATGGCAGGGCTGTCATAAATTTTCAACATGAACTGCATTTTTGTTGCCAATTTCCATATCCTTTAAAAAGTGCTGAAGCGTGCATTTGCTATTTATGTTTGCAGTAGACTGAGTACACTTTTACTATTTGTGGTTTTAGAAATTGGAAACAACCAAACAGTGGTGCTATGGTCTAAAAAAATAAATTTTAAACAGCTGCGGGGACAGTATTTTTAGAATGGTAGGAGTCCTTCTAAAGCAATATTGCTGTCCCCTATCCCCTTTAAAGACAGAATATGGTCACGTATATATAGTCAGGTTTCCATTGTATTTTATCTAAGATGGATAAATTAAATTAAAACTATGCTTTCGTTATATGTGAAACGTACTTTTAGCATTCTAAAGTCAGCTCTCCTTGCTAACCAGCGTATGTTTGTCAAGAATATACACTCAAACGGGCTCTGTATCAAGCAAGAGGGGTGGGCTGGGGAGTGAGATGGGAGGGAGGTTCAAAAGGGAGGGGATATATGTATACCTATGGCTGATTCATGTTGAGGTTTGACAGAAAACAGCAAAATTCTGTAAAGCAAGTATCCTTAAATAATAAATAAATTAATTAAAGAATATACCAGGCTAATCACGTTTTAGACTTGAATCCTCACAAAGACCCTTCTGTGGATAAGAATTATCATTATCTTACAAATAGAGAAACTGAGGCTCAAAGAGAAGGTAAATAGCTTTCCTAGAATCACAAAGTTTGTAAGTGGTAGGCCGGAGCTTTGGAGAAGGCAATGGCACCCCATTCCAGTACTCTTGCCTGGAAAATCCCATGGATGGAGGAGCCTGGTAGGCTGTGGTCCATGGGGTCACTAAGAGTCGGACACGACTGAGCGACTTCACTTTGACTTTTCACTTTCATGCATTGGAGAAGGAAATGGCAACCCACTCCAGTGTTCTTGCCTGGAGAATCCCAGGGACGGGGGAGCCTGGTGGGCTGACATCTATGGGGTCGCACAGTCGGACACAACTGAAGTGACTTAGCTTAGCTTAGCTTAGGCCAGAGCTTCAAGCTGTTTAACTCCAGACCCACTAACCAAGTGCTTTTCAACCTTGTGTTTAGTCCAGATCCCATTAAAACGGGGAAGGAAATCCTCCCCAACCCCACTATTAATGTGAAGCATTGTTAGGCTAATATTCCTGAAATACATACAAACATATACAGATAAACATGTATACACAGCAACTTCTTACTGTGTTTAAATCTTACGCAATGATACATTTTAAACAAATTGAGAGATTAAATCCATAATACCAATAACAGTCAAATTACTGGTCTTAATTTAATGTGACAGATTTTTCACTCTTGGAAAAACCCCCTTCCTCAGTGTGACTGCTGTGGTGTAAGAGTTGGTTACATTTTTTCAGGCATTCGCAGTGATTTTTGCACATCACACCACAAGTAAAAATATTAGTATTCATAGGGCCATGGAATGTAAAAGCACAAGGTTGGTCCTGACAGGTGACGACAGGCGGTGGGGAGCCTGAGTACCCCTGGCCCTAGCCAACCATTCCACAGGCTGAGGGGATTGAAATCTATGCACTTACACCCAGTTGCATAAGAGATACAAAGGACATGGTTGGAAAGCTCTGATCATTGCTGTCTTTTCCCTTGTGATAACCCAATTTCCTGTGACTTTTCTCTATTCCAGTTATTATGAAGTCTGTCTAGAGTTGTATCTTGACCCTGTTTGACCACTATTTGCATATTGAGTTAGTATCATCCCACATTCCCTTTTCCAACTTCCCATTATCACACTACAGTTAAACAGGTTTTGGCTGCCACTTCATTATTTTTTATTGACACAAAAATTTAATCATGCAGGAAAATTACTGGAACTTGCAAGTTTCCAAGAATTAGGTCCATTGTCTTCCATTAAACACTATTCAGCTATTTACAGGTCTTTCCACAGTAGTTTAAACCTTTTAATGTATATCTGTTGTGACTTGATATCATGGACACATAAATTTCCTAAATGAGTAGTCAACCTCTTTTGGAGTAAAAATTACGAAGTAGTGTGAAATTAGATGAATACTACTCAGGATGAGATTGGGTTTAAATGGGGTTAAGTCACTGTAATAAAAGCACTGCTGCAGAATCAGCTTAACTTTGTATTGCAATTCATTAGTTTTGTTGCATACAACCGTGATATATTTTTACTAGAACCAAATATGTATTTATAGTAGCTTTGATGTCAGTTTAGATAACTGATTTTGATTGTGTATATATGTGTGTATTTAACTAAAATATTTTGCTGCATGTACCTATAAAGGCATGAGAAAGTAAACCATTTTTATTGTAACGTGTTTGAAAATTTTGCTCTGTTCTTTTTGGTGGTAAATAGGTTATCACCGATACAATAAGCACTTGGATGGCAAAATCCTGTTGACCCAAGTTAATATTATTATAGGACTGTGTTCTATAATGCTATAATTAGAACATTGATTTCTCCCTTTATCAGAAGACCAAGAGAATTAAATTGACTCATTTAAATTGAGTAAGAGTTCAAATGTCTGTCTGCAGAAGTTATTGGAAGGACCCTGGGAAAAATGTTTATAAAAAATCTAAATAGAAATGATTTAAAGAATGGGAGTGCTGGATTAAGAGACAAGTGAATTTATTACTGTGTCGTAGCTTTTCCTTTGAATTGATGTTACCCTTTTGAATGTAGCAGTGTCTCTGACATCTGTTTACTTAGTAAATTAAGTGAAGATGAGGCGACTGCAGTAAAAGTGTCAGAGACATACAGCAGGTGTAAAATGATTTGATGACACTAATTAAGACACTAGGTATTTTATTTTATTTTATTTTATTGTTTTACTTTCATGACCTGAGTTGTTTTGATCCTTGGACACTAGGATGATATTCTTTCTTACTCTGCTAGAGTAGATGACAAAAATATTTAAAAATTAGTCTTATTGTAGAATTTGATTCATTAAAAGTAATAATTTCATAAAATTTGAAAAGAAATAACTTTTTCTCACTTGAATTGCTTGCTTTTATTTTATTGTGTTATTTAATAATTTATAGTCTTTATTTTTTAAGAACAGTCTTAGATTTAGAGAAAAATTAAGCTGAAAGTATAGAGGGTTGCCATATACTCCTCTACCACCACTGCTTCCCTGACCCGCATTTCATTTAAAATTGAAAGGGAAGTTTTATATATATATATTTATATATATATATATATATAAAATTCTAT
>NW_011495047.1:6343157-6346431 GCF_000754665.1 Bison bison bison
CACTGCGGTGGCTTCTCTTGCTGCAGAGCATGGGCTCTAGGGCACGTGGGCTCAGTAGTTGTGGCTTCCAGGCTCTAGAGCACAGGCTCAATAGTTGTGGCGCACGGGCTTAGTTGCTCCGTAGCAAGAGGGATTTTCTGGATCAGGGATTGAACTCGTGTCTCCTGCATTGGCAGGTGGATTCTTTGCCACTGAGCCACGAGGGAAGCCCGGATAGATAGTCAGTTCAGTTCAGTCACTCAGTCGTGTCTGACTCTTTGCGACCCCAAGAACTGCAGCACGCCAGGCCTCCCTGTCCATCACCAACTCCTGGAGTTCACTCAGACTCACGTCCATTGAGTCAGTGATGCCATCCAGCCATCTCATCCTCTGTTGTCCCCTTCTCCTGCCCCCAATCCCTCCCAGCATCAGTCTTTTCCAATGAGTCAACTCTTTGCATGAGGTGGCCAAAGTACTGGAGTTTCAGCCTTAGCATCATTCTTCCAAAGAACACAATTATAAACTAAAGTCCTTAACTTATATTGCACAGATAATGGCAGCTATCTATCATTACCGAGTAGTTTCACCACCCTGAAAGTTTTCTGTGTTCTACCTGTTCATCCCTTCACTTCCCCTGAACCTCTGGCAACCACTGACCTTTTGGCTGTTTCCATAGTTTTACCTTTTTCCAGAATATCATGTAGTTGGAAGTATATAGTATGTAGACTTTCTGGTTTGGCTTCTTCACCTAGTAATACGCATTAAAGTTTCTTCCATGTCTTTTTGTGGCGCCATTGCTCGTTCTTTTTATTGTTGAATAATATTTCATTCTCTGGATGTACCACAGTTTGTTTATCCAGGCACTTAGTGAAGAACACTTTAGTTACCTTGATGTTTTGGTAGTTATGAATAAAGCTTCTGGATGTAAGTATTCACCTCACTAGTTAAATACTAAGAAACCTATCGCTAAATCCCGTGCTGGGAGTATGTTTAGTTTTGTGAAGTGCTGTCAAATGGACTTCTGCAGTGGCTCTGTCGTACTGCGTTCTCACCCACAGTGAATGAAAATTCTCCTTGTTCCTCGTCCTTAATAGCATTTGGTGTTTGACAGCACTCGGGTTGGAACTTTGTTCAACCTAATGGGTGCGTGGTGGTATCTCATTCTGATTTGCGTTTCCCTGGTAACACATGCTTGTGTGACATCTGGATGTCTTCTTTGTTGAGTTCTCTGTTTAGGTCTTTGTGCTCATTTTTAAGTTGAAATCTTTGTTTTCTTAATATTGAGTATTAAGAATTCTTTGTATTTTGTGCTTACCAGTCCTTTAGCACATATGTATCATTCAAAGATTTTCTCACAGAATGGGGCTTGTCTCTTCTTTGCCTTTCAACATTTTAAAAATTTTCACTCACACAGTCTACATATTTTTAAAATCTCTCTCTCTAAAGTATCTACTCTTAACTTGTTAAGAATGACCCAAGAAAGTCTGCTACTTAAGTATGAAGTATATTTTCACAAAGATTAGCACAAAGAATTGGCCTATTTACAGAGTTTACGTATGTCAAACATTCTTAAAAGTTTGACAGCGAAAGCCATTTGTTGTGTCTTATTTTGGGAAGCCCTGCATTGAACCTACCAATTTCTGTGGGCCAGTTAGAATTTTTCATCCTTCTTAGTTTGCACTTTTGGTAGCATTTCTCAAACTATATTCCAGGAAACTTGAATATTTTTGAAGATATATAGAGATTTTTTTACATACTAAATTTTTATTCCTTTGTCATATATTTTGGGAAATACATTTCATACTTTATCTTAGAACTTGATTAGCAATGCATATTAAATCTTTAAAAGCAAGTTTTTATAGTAAAGAAACATATTTTATTTGTTTACTGCAGTGATCCCAGCAGTTTTCCATGATGGAACCTTTCTGGGAGAACATTTGCTTCAGCTTTCACAATACTACCAGAAGAGTAGTGAGGAAAATGATGCCCTTAGGTTGCATGCACTGGAAAATTCTTTTGGCCTAGTGCCAAAGGGAAGATAAAAAGTTAAAATGTGTAATTTTTAGTATGAGAATACAGGAATTTTAAAATTCTGTTATTATTGTCCATGTTTAGTTGTGTTACATATAGCTTTTGATATCAAGGAACATAGTATTTAATGGCTTTCCAATCAAAATAAAATCATTTGCTATTCTTGTTTAAAAAAAGAGTCTGAAGCTTAAAGGTTTTGATTTGTCTCACAAATAAATTCTCCTTGAAAGAGTATTGTTTTCTTTGGTGGTGAGGACTTCCTCTTTGATTTTATAAGTTTTGTCCAGTGAAAATGTCTTTGGGTGGTCTTTTAGCCTGGGGGATTGATACAGAAGTATTAATTTACCTTTTCTGATAAGTAGTTAACTGCAGTTCTCTTATTTAAACCCCATCTTATGGTTTCCTCTATAGATCTGCTGAAATGAGTAGAATTGGCACGTGAGCTTTTCTGAGGGTTGCTTTGAAAAACAGGAACCATGTTTCTCTGAAATCTTGGACTGATGAGAACTTTAACATTTTTCATTAGTTGAACTGAAATGAACCTGAAATATAACCACATTAAAATTTATATTTTTTACTTTAGAGACTGATATTTCAAAGGTTTTGTTTCTGATTGAAGACTCTGAGCCTGTAATGCCAAGTTATGATTTATGAACATGGTGAGGAAAAACTAGAACATCTTTCTTTTGGTTTTTAATTATCTCTTAGAGCATTTTATGCTTTTGAAACTTAAATATTTAATTTATATCTAATATTCTTTGCATTTCTTCATATGCATATTCTCTTTGAGTATTTTGCCTTTACTGCATATATAAATTTTTATAGTATATACATTATGTGTTTTTTTAAATTTTATTTTATTTTTATACTTTACATAATTGTATTAGTTTTGCCAAATATCAAAATGAATCCATCACAGGTATACATGTGCTCCCCATCCTGAACCCTCCTCCCCCCCCATACCATCCCTCTGGGTCGTCCCAGTGCACTAGCCCCAAGCATCCAGTATTGTGCATTGAACCTGGACTGGACTTATTTTCATGTTGTAGTAGCTAGTTGAGGATGGTTTGAAAATGATTGTTTTTTTTTTTTTTCTTTTATTTGGAGGCTAATTACTTTACAGTATTGTAGTGGTTTTGCCATACATTGACATGAATTCACCATGGGTGTACATGTATTCCCCATCCTGAACCCCCCTCCCATCTCCCTCCCCATCTCATCCCTCAGGGTCATCCAGTGCACCAGCCCTGAGCACCCCTGTCTC